>NC_137252.1:23779357-23847104 GCF_965637545.1 Phallusia mammillata | reverse complement strand
ATTCGCTTTAAGCGCTTATATTACTGAACAAACGTTCTAGCGCATGCAGTAAAATATGAATTTTCGGTTTTCAAAAACTCCTTTGAACAGGTTAACGTTCTTTTCCACAATGTTTAATCAGTGTCAATTAACAGGATTTATTAAAGTTAACCCTACTCTGAATTAATAGGATTTGTTCATTGTAATGAAGCGGTGTCCGTTTTAAGTTAAAAAGGGCGCGATGAAACATTCAAATAGATTAACTATCTAAACCTTTTTTCAAAAACTTTTTGTGACTTGCCTTGACTCGAACTGCTAATGACTTGACTCGACTTGAGACTCGAACCGCTAATGACTCGACTCGACTTGAGACTCGAACCCCTTCTGACTCGACTTGACTTGGGACTCGAACCCCTAATGACTTGACTTGACTTGAGACTCGACTGATGGGACTCGTTACCCAACCCTGCCACTTACAGTCATCTTAAAAAGTTACCACTAACCTTCAAACAAATAAATTATAAGATGGCAAAATAATTATCTAACTGTTCTCACTGCCGAACTTAAGAATATAGTACACGGGTTTGGCTTTGGAGTTCACTGACTCGAAGCAGACAACTCAACTAGCGCTACGTCACAGGAGGGGCTGCGGCAGCCACAGCCCCCTGTCGCCTATTTCGCCCGGCATGTAGCTTTTCCAAGTGCGCATGCGCACAACTGCAAAACGTCACGAAACTGGAGCTGCAGCTCGACCATAGAAAACATATTAATGCAATATTTTTTTTAAAAGGAAAAAAATGCCGATCAAGGTGGATTTTTTTCTAATTTTATATTGCTAAAGAATAAAAAAGAATATAATGGAAGTTATCTGTAATATTGTGGTAGGAATATTAAGTAAAAATATCTAAGGGGTGCTGCAGCTCCGCAGCACCCTCGCACGAGCCGCCCCTGTGTGTCAGTGACTCACCAATAATGGTCAACACGACAATAAACGGCTTTTCTAATACAACCGACGCAGCACCGTGCTCCACGGAAGTCAGCAACGAAAAGAACTAAACCACGTTGCGGAATCAATAGAAATCGGCAATTACTGGCAAATAAGATGTAACATACATGTTGTTTATACGCAACACCGTTCTAAAGCCACACATGCATGCAATTATAACGGTAGACTAGAAAATAGCAAATATATTTTTAAAAGTTTTTTTTTTATTACTAGAATGTTATTGCCTCTCGCTCGAAGCTGGTTGTGGCGGTTCAAGCTACACGCAAACAACATGCAGATACAGCTGGACAAAAGGTGAATGTTTTATCACCCCTCTCTGTGGATATCTGCACCACCTTGTTATTATTTCGCCAACTACTGCCTTTTGGTACACGCTTTTATCCCTATTGTTAATAAAACACTATCAGCAATCGTTTGAACTATTTATGACGTCATAACTGTTACGTTATGCGTCGCCAATTGATTCCACGTAAAGTAAAGTTATCGTATATTCAACGTTGACCGACAGATAAAATCGCCAGTCTGTTCTTACAACGAGTGGGACCCACTTGATGAGGTGATCGTCGGTCGCCCTGAAAACGCGTGCGTACCCCCGCTTACTCACGAAGTAAAGGTATGACAATCTATGCATATTATCAAGTTTATATTTTTAGATCCCTTGCATTAGCTTTGGAATTAATGAACTTCACCTTTGTGTTTCCAGGCTATCACCAGTCATCAGCAGTGGGAGTTTTTTCGAAAGTTCGGGGGCCAATTTTTCCCACAAGAGCACGTGAAAAAAGCGGTGTCCCAAATCGAAGAAATGTGCAATGTGTTACGCCACGAAGGCGTCACTGTGAGGCGTCCTGACATAGTAGATTGGAGCAAAACCTACGAAACACCAGATTTTAAATCCAAAGGTAGATAAATAATAAAATAAAATTATATGACAATAACTGTTTAAGTGTTAATATAAAAAAAAACAGAGAAAGGGTAAAATGAGAACAACGTCACCTATCTTGTGTATTTTAGGTGTATGCACTAAGCGCCTAAAACAAGCGACATTTTCAACCGAATTTATGTGCTCTTTTAATTGGACCCCTATATGCCAATAGATAAACTAAAAAAGTTATTACTAAATCAGAAAACTGTCTGTGGCTCGATATTTTTATTCATCACTTTATATGCAGGGATGTACGCAGCTATGCCACGAGATATCTTGATCGTGATTGGTGAAGAAATTATCGAGGCACCAATGGCTTGGCGTTCCAGGTTTTTCGAATATCGCGCTTATCGGTCACTGATGAAAGAATATTTTCAAGCCGGGGCTAAATGGACCACTGCTCCTAAGCCTCTTATGAGTGATGAGTTATATGATCAGGTAAGCGAATGTTGTTTCGTGCTGCTTTTGCCATGTGGAATTGCGACATCAAAAAGGGGAAGTACTCAATATACACGTGGACCCAATTATTAACTGAAAAGCCGGCGGTGGCCTTGTTCTCAACATGTTCGTGCATTACGAAGCAACAGTGGGTCACGACTGACAACCCATTTCACACTGCGAATGCACGAGGTATTCATTTTAGAATGCGCACTCACGTGTATTTTTTGTAGTTCATTGTTTTGTGTCAACAGCGAAAGTGCATTATCTCACCCGAGAAAATCCTTTCGCCCCCTTAGTATTGAAAAACGCTCCAGTGTAGTTGATCTTTCCTAGCAATTGGCCACTTGCCACTTGGTATCATAGACGAACAGCAGCATCAGTGGCGGCTCGTGCTTAAAATTTCTGGGGTGCTGCTCCAAATTTTAGCCTTTATTGAACATATATAAGTTCTCAATATATAGAAAAGCCACATTTCTAGTTTTCTAGCCATTGTTTAGCAAATATATCTATTTTTTGAAGCAATAGGATATTTAACAACTATATTCTGTGGAACACAGTTTTAGTTTTGGCAAAAAAATGGACAAACAAGAAATTGCGGCACTTTTTTTTCTGATCAACCTCTGCAGATTGGTCACGCTTGGATGCTCCGTTGCCACGTGACCATTTTTATCAGTTTTTGCTTGTAATAGCATAGGACGTTTTAGCTTTTTTTCCAAGTTTGTACTAATAAACAGTGGCGGCTCGTGCCTAAAATTTGTGGGGGTGCTGCTCCAAATTTTAGCCTTTATTGAACATATATAAGTTGTCAATATATAGAAAAGCCACATTTCTAGTTTTCTAGCCATTGTTTTGTGAAGAAAAACAAGTAATACAAATCTTAATTAGCAACTCCATTGTGACGTAATTTTTGTTACGCAATACTGCACACGAGTGAAAACAGCAGACGGTATCATTTGTGTATTTTGTTTACTTGCACAGCGATGGACCAAACTTAATAATATGCAGTAATAATGTGGCACAAAACCACACGTGACACAGACTCGAAACGATTTAAATGCGGTTATAAATACGGTAAAGCACAACAACAATATTAAAAATAGTAATAAACTAGAAGGGCGGCTTAGCACATTTTGTTGTTGCATTTACACTATAACCTATTTCAAAAACATATATATATTTCCCATGCTTATTTTGTATAGGGTCCCATATTAGCCATCGTCTTTTATAACCTTAGTTGTTTCTGCAGGCAGAAACTCATGGGTTCCCACACATGTAAAGTTAAAAATAGTGCATTTCAAGCCATGGTCCACATGCCACCCAAATTTTGGCCAATTCCGAATCTGTTTTATAAACTTACCCATTTTAGGGGGTTAGGAGGGTTACTAATGGGGTTTGACACTAAACTAAAAAATATGAAACCTCAATGACTCAATCCATAGTACTGCAAAATCTGCTAATGTTTAAAATTTCGACCACTAGAGGTGTTTTGAGCAACAATCGGTAATGCTTCTGACGTCATAGGACTGTTAACAACCCCTAACTGTCATGGCACAAAAACGTTCACCAAGCAACCCGCCAACGAGAAACATACAACTGGTTGCCCTTGTAAGACTATGGCGAATCAGAATTTTCATAATTTTTTTTCCCAGTAACATACAAATAAGTTTTACACTTTGGGGGCTTGTGGGGTAAATGTTGTGGCTAAAAGGTTGAACACAACAATCGACACAAGCTATCCAAATTTGAGCCAATTCCGACATTGTTTACAAACTCACCCATTTTAGGGGGCTAGCGGGGTAAATACTGGGGTTATCAACAAAAACAAAGTGGTGTGCACATCTACATAACTTTATCTACCATCTGTGTAAATTTCATCCAAATCCATTAAACATTTGATGGAAAAATGAGTCGGACAAACTTTAGGCAGAAAATAACCCAATTTAGGGGGCTAGCGGGGTAAATACTGGGCGTAATCAACAAAAGCAAATCGGGATGCACATCTACATACCTATATCTACCACCTGTGTAAATTTCATTCAAATCCATCAAATATTTGATAGAAAAACGAGTCGGACAAACTTTAACAAGAAAATAACCCATTTTAGGCGCTAGCAGGGTAAATACTGGGGGTAATCAACAAAAGCAAATCGGGATGCACATCTGCATTCCTATATCTACCATCTGTGTAAATTTCATCCAAATCCATCAAACATTTGATGGAAAAACGAGTCGGACAAACTTTGGGAAGAAAAAAAAACAAAGAAAACAAAACAAAAAAAAACAAATTCGAGTAAAATCAATATGTGTCTCCTTCAGGGAAGGGGGCCCATAATGAGTCGAAAAGGTCGAAGTATTTCAGTTGAACAACATTTAAGAAAAACTGGTTATAACAATTACCACCAACTAACACGCTTGCTACTCAGTCATTAATATGGTAATGTTTCATTTTTTACTATGACATTTCATGTTTCAACATTTTCTATGACACTTCACAGATTATGGCAACACAAAAAAAAATAGCCACAAAGCTCTGATTTGTATCATCATAACTGACAAATTTAACAACCACATTACATTTGTGTCAGAACTTGCTGCTATATTTGGTGGCAAATAGCTTATAATTTTTTTTTTAAGTGCAAAACTCCTTCAAGCTTTGCAATTTACAACACTCTCACTTAAATTCAAACCATACTTCTAAACCTTGTGCTTCCTTTTAGCAACCAAAATCAATCATAAACGTATAGTTTGGGCAAAATAATGAATAGCTTATTCCTTCATTTCCGAATGACAACTAAGAAACTGTTTTTTTTTTCTGTTTAGTGTTAGCACTGCAAGTGCAAGTCTTTTGGAAATAATGGTGTTCCTTGAAAGTTCACTTTAAGAAACATTTCCTGTGAAGCAATTTAGCAACTACTGTTTAGAGAAACAGTACATGTCCATTATATCAACACACAAGATTGCACTTGGTTGCACATACTGTTCATATGATGTGTTACTGTAACGCGCCTTTTCAGTTCGATATGGACCTGCAGTTAACAGTTGTTGCAATCTTTATTGGCAATATAAAAACCGGCATATAAAATCCAGACAGGAAAAATCACATCTCTCTTGCACAACGACCAAATCACGACCACCACGTGCATTTATGCCACGTCGAGTATCGCCACGTACAGAACAAACACTGGGGGCGCCAACGAGCACATGTGACGTCATAATTATGTAACATTACGAAACCAAAACTTGAAATTGTCATCACCCAGTTATTTTAAAATTCCTGTTGCTTCTACAATTGTTTGTTCTGCATTTGATATTGCCTGAATTTCATTGAGGCATTTACCTTCTTTCGTAGCATTCAGAACTAAAACTGAGTATTTCTTGTTGTTGCTGCATGACATATTTGGAATAGCAGATGTTTTATCCCATTTTGTTCCTAAATCTTTGTTATTCCGTTATTTATGAAAGGTTAATCGTGACTTTTCTTGCTGTTAAATGCCCTTTTTCAAGGTGTTAGATACACTTTTTAATTCAATGATAACTGCAAAAACTAAAGCCCACTTACAGTATTAAAAAGTCACGACTAACCTTCAAACAAATAAATTGAAAGATGGCGAAATAATTATTTAACTATACTCACTGTCAAACCTAAGAATATAGTACACGGGTTTGGCTTTGGATAAACGCGGAGCAGACAACACAACTACAGGCCGGTTCACACGCTACGTGATTGGTGGAGCTGCCCTGTCGCCTATTTCGCCCGGCATGTAGCTTTTCCAAGTGCGCATGCGCACAAAAACTGGAGCTGCAGCTCCAACATAGATAATTTATTATTGACATATTTTTTTTAAATAAAAATACTGCCGATCGAGACGGAAAATATACCTATTATTGTATATTGCAAAAAGTCTGCTGCGATGTGTCATATAGGAAATGTGTGCAAAAAACGCCTTCCAAGTTTTATCCGGTTAAAGGAACATCTAAACCTAGCTGATCGGCTGCCATAAGGTTAAATAGCTTAGATGCGTATACTGCGTCACCAATCCTAACACTTTAAGTTTATTTTTATTTTTTTAAACTTCGTCAAATGGGACTACAATGGTTATGCTCCGGCATATTCAAAGCCTATTCTGATAAGACATAAACCTATCATAGCTTGCTGTGTAGTTAAGTACAGTAAACCCCAGTTAATTCGGACCCGTTTGGACCAAAGTATTTGTCCGTATTAGACGAATATCTGAATTACCCTATGTGGATTAGTTTCAACCTTCACACATTATACATCATTTGTACGTCGAGTTTTGTCTGAATTAGGCGAAGACCCAGGCTAACCAAGGTTCACTGTTGCTTGTCCGTTTCTCTACTAACGTTGCACTAGGTCAGTTAAAAACACGGTCAATATTAACATTTTATCACACGCTACGTGATTTCACACGCTATCACACGCTACGTGATTTACATTTTATATCGTTTATTTTAGAACTACCCAATGGAGTATGTAAAAGATCGTCACAATCTCGCGAGCGAAGGACGTTATGTCACAACTGAATTTGAACCCTGTTTTGACGCAGCAGATTTCATGAGATGCGGAAAAGATATTTTCGTTCAGCAAAGTCAGGTTGGTGAGAAATTGATAATTGTGCAGCAAAATTCCCACAAATGTCATTTGATTATTAAAGCGGCTGCTTGTTTGGTAAATGTTTTTGACAAATCAACGATGTAACAAGACACTTTTGGTAAGTTCTTTTACTACAATGTTACGTATTTGTCGCAGCGAACCCAAAAGTTCTTACTGTTTCCGTAGACTTAAAATACAGTAATTATCACGGCAAAATTGCAACAATTTTGTTCGTTTTGCAATGCTAATGCTTGTGTAATATTCGTTTTGCAAATGCTTGTGAAATATAATAACTGCTGTATATTAAGTCTACGGACTTTGACACAGTTTAGCGAGTGGCAAACAGTGAGAACTTTTTTTAAGTGTTACCGGGTTTACGCATACATTATAGGAACAAATATTTGTTAACGACACATTAAGGTCATGAATTTTGGCTTTGCTCAGTCACATGTTGCGCAATCACATTTTAAACAATGTTGTGCGACGTCGCATAAAAAGAAATTAGGGAAAGTTACATAAAATTCATACTGATCGATAAAAAAAAAAAAAAAAGTAAAGTTTTAAGATGTAGGCATAATGGAATGCATTTATGAATTTTAAGATTTTACGAATCAGCACAATCTTTATATTTAAAACTGAAATATTTTGCTTCATAAAAATTAGCAGAGTGCGAAACGTGCGTTTGAAGTGTTAAATTATCTGTGGTTATTTTTGGTTTGGTTATGCTGTTTTACATCATGAAGTATAATATAAAAATATGTGCCAGACGAACTCAATCGTACCTACTGTATTCACAAACTTTTGATATCTATCTAAACTTGACCTTTATTTTACAAGGTCACAAACTTGTTTGGAATAGAATGGATGGCCCGCCATCTTGGACCAGACTATAACGTGCATTTACTGCAGTTCAAAGATTCAAAGCCAATGCACATTGATGCTACTTTCAACGCTGTTGGACCGGGACTAGTGATTGTCAATCCTGATAGACCATGTTTGCAGGTTGGTCAATATGTTAAAGATCCCAAAATGTGTTATTCTCGAGCATTAAGTCAGCAACTCAAGTTTATTTGCTATGTCACTTTATCACATTGCCACCGTTGGCAGTTACGTAAAACAGCAAGAACACCGGGTTATCGGGTCAAGTGTGATTTGAAAAGTTATTGAGTTCTATGTTCAGGGTATGAGTCGTTTACAATTTCGGACAGAATTGGGATGGTCCTAACTTTGTGTCTATTATTAAATATTTCACGTCACAAAATGCCGCACGATCCTATTTCTATGTTAAACTGGTTGTGGTATGGTTACTATATGACAAACACTACTTCATGCTTGTGTATCGAACATTTTTCAACTCTTCTTTGTTTGTGTTTCAGTCTGAGATGTTCAACAAAGCCGGTTGGAAACTGGTAAAGGCCCCAAAACCAATGGTGCCTGATGGTAAACATGACCACATAGCTGTGATATAGCTGTTTTTATTTCGAGTCAAAACTATGATTTGCACACAGATCATCCATTGTGGATGTCATCAAAATGGTTGAGCATGAACGTTCTTATGTTGGATGAGCGAAGAGTTATGGTTTGTAAACACGAAATACCCACTATAAGAATGTTTGAAAGTCTCGGTAAGAAATTGTTTTAAAAAAGAAATAGTTAAAAGCACGACTTAGTGGTAGGCTATTGTTTAATGTCGGTAAAAGGCACAATGGAAAAATGCTGACGGTAAAACCGGCATTTGTTCCTTTCATTTAAAAGCTTAATTTCGTGTACGTTACAGGAATTAAGGCAATACCAGTCGACATACGGTTTGCCAATTCGCTTGGCGGAGGGTTCCATTGCTGGACCACTGACGTCAGAAGAAGGGGTGTTCTGGAGTCGTACTTTTAAAACAACTTAAAAAAATTGCTGCCCCATTATTGGTCAATGTCTATCCGTAAGAAAAGTACATTGATATAACCGTATTTAGCATTGTTAGGCGAATATTCCCTATGTAGTTTTGTTGTAGTTTGTATGAACCTGGTGCTGTTTGACCGCAAAAAATTATTTGTGTTCCGTTAAAAAAAATGAAACAAACTTTAATGAGGCCTAAATAAGGGCAAATTTGCGAAAAAAAACTTGTATGTGTGTACCCAACCAGTTTCCACATCAATAAAATCAGCAGTTAATTGCATGTATTTAACGTAAATGATCTCTATTGGCTCACTTTTCTTGACAACGCTCTAATCCAGTAGTTTCCCACCGGGGAGGAGTTTCAAAACACAAGAGGAGGAATTAACTTTAATTATAGATGTGGTTTGTAAATGGACACTTGATAAAATACCCAATTTTAAATGTTTTTTGTATGGTTTAGCATCTACTAGTATAGTCTATTTGGGAGAAATGAGAATATTTTGAATTGTTAGGGAAGAAATACATCGATAAAGTTGGGAACCACTGCTAGATAATTAGCAAAATCGATTAAACGTATTTTGACAACATTCGTCGTACCCGTCTTGATAGTTAGTATAACTGCCTCGAGGTATACTTACTTTTTTAGGTTTCCTAGTGTACTTCACAAATCACGTCAACATAAATTCAACAGATTTATTTTTTGTATCACCCCATAATAACACAGACTATGTGTTGGCGCTGTCTTTTAATTAGTGGAGGGCGTGACTCTATGCTCCCAGACAGCTGTTACCGAATTATTTCGGCAGGCCTGATAAACCGATCTTATGCACCAAGCCTGCTTACTTAATTCGCAACCGATCCAGAACCCTGCAATCACGGCTCACCACTAAAGCCAATTATACTCCCTCACACTGGTTTAGCTTATGGGCGCGACTTATATTTAAAACAATGTAAAAGCAAAGTTACACCGGGCACGTGGCAACCCACCACCAACACCAACACCACCACGTTTCACAGCGCACAGAGAAAAGCCATATCAACGACTAGCGACGCGCTATTTAAGGCATGTGGAACAAGAAGGCACATTCCGGCGCAATCAACGTCTTGCAAACCAATCACCCCTAAGGTGAAGCAGCGAGGGTGCCACAACACAAAAACGTAATTAAGGTGCCACAACGAAAAAGAACGAAAACAATAAGTGACGGTGACAAAAATCAACAAGCAAATAAAATTTCGCTACACAGCACAGCAGGGGTGATCGCTTAAATTCCTAGAACGGTTCTCAACGCGCCTTTCCTCGCGCTCAACAACTCCAAGGCACCAAGAGCCAAAATAACAAATTCTTTTATTAGGCAATTAAGGACAGAGGTGGCGCTCGAGGGTTCAGCAGCAAGACGAGCACAAGGGCAAAAGCGGTTTCTGCAAATATGCACTAATTTAGTTAAGGAAACAGACGAGAAATTATCAGTACAGTTGACTCTTACCGAATTATTATAGGACCAGAGTCACAGTAACATTCAAAGCGATCAGGAGATTTTAGGTTCTGCAAATGCAGCATCAAATTCAATAAACATCACCAAAACACATTAGTAACGACCAGCGAGACTTTAAGCAACAAAGCTTACCGGAATAATACAGTTATTTACGCTTTACAGCAACAACAAGTTGGCTGACGACGGTGTGGGATCCGTGGGCCAGAAATGCACAATTACACATTGGACGACCGGCAACAGTTCAGTTAGCACAAATTTCCTATTCGTTACCAAAGAAACAAACATAACCAGTCAATTAAACAAAGCATGCTTTCTCTATAACAGGTGTGGCCAACACGTCGATCGCGATCGACTGGTCGATCGTCTGCTTTTGACTGGTCGATCGCACTAAATTCTCCATTACTAATCAAAAGCTTATCAATTGAAAAACAAATTAAATAATATAAAACAGCACTTCTGACATTTTGACACAACCCACAAATGTGCAATGAGACAATAATAATGTAAATGTCACTCTCTTTGTTGGGTAACAATTGTGATTTTCGTTTGTCGTCACAACTTTAATGTTTGCGTTAACGAAGCAGTTGCAATTGATTGAGGAGATTTAAAAGTTTGAAAAATATGTACATATGCGACGTTTTATTGTTGCAAGAACTAGGTGATGCTTTATAATAAAACTCATGAATATAAATATGTGGTAATTGTCAATCAAATCTCATGCAGAAATTTGCGTTATTGCTTTGTGTAAGCCTAAATTACTACTGATCAGTCGATCGTGTGCAATTAAGAAAATTTTCGTCGATCTTAACGACTAACAAGTTGGCCACCCCTGCTCTATAACATCCAGTCGCTAATAAACACGAGGCAGCCACAGGGTTGCCAGGTACTGTCGGCTGAATTCGGACAGTATTTGACTGAAAATCGGACATTTTAGGACAAAAAAACGAGAGCGTACAATTGCAGACAAGGTATCAATATCGAGGTGCCAACTGCCATTTTTGTGCGTTTACGTTCCCTACACTCATAAGCGCCGAGTTTTACACAAACGCAAAGAGGCGGACGTAAAATATGACGTCATTTATGCGTGCAAACACAAGAACTGAAATCCTAACTTAAAGCCCAACAAACTTCCCATGTTTGAAAAAAACGATATGTTTGAAATAATATTTAGTTGTCAATTGCAACACGTTGCTGTAGCATTTATCATTGGTTTCGCAACGTTTAAAAAATGTTTCGTCAACTTGTTGCTTCATATCACCTTAGATAACCATTTCTTACAATACAATTACATTGTACACAACAATGGCCAAACATTCACTGGCAGACAATTATGTGTTTAATGTCATAAACAAGGTACTAAACAAAACAAGTTGCACTTTTAAACCACGTTTTGTGGTAAAAAAGGTTTGCAACCTTCAAAAAGTAGGAAGGAGACAAAAAGTTATTCAATCAGCAAAATTCGGACATATTAAGACAAAAAACTAAATGTCCTAATGATTTTTAGGCGTCGGACACAGCATGTGAAATTAGACCAATTTATTTATTTTTTTCGTTTTTTCAATTTTTCGTTTTTTGTCCGATTTTTACGCCACCTGGCAACCCTGGGCAGCCACGCTTACAAGTCGTGACTTCAGTAAAGCAATGCCAAGGTTGTGACATCATAAGCACCGTTTTGTGTAATAGATAATGTCACCAGGTTGCACAACATTGAACCATACAAGTAAGTTAAGGCTACTGGCGGGAAACATAGAAAACATAATAATATGTACAATAGCGATGTAACACTGATGGGTAATCTAAAGCAGGGCTTCTCAAACTGTGGGTCGCCACGCCGATTTGGGTCGTAAAATATAATTTTGGGGTCACGAAAAATTATGCGTTGTTATGTCAGTCACAATAAATGGTATACGTGCGTACATTTATTGTGTAAACATCAGTCCCGTGTATAGGCTATACCAGGGGTACACAACCTTGTGGCTGCACAGAGACGATTTTGTTCGGCCGTGAACGAGTTTGTTAGAATATATGTGACTGACGGCCGTGACGTAAATAAAACTCTTTTGCCAAATATTTTGATTTTCAAACTGGTCTAAACACATTTTGTGGAACTTGAAAGAGTATTACAAGCGTATAGTAGTATACGCCTGACCGTTGTAGTATACGCCTGACGTCATAAAAGCTAAGACTGTCAACTTGTGTGATCAAGTTGGAAATTAATTTAGGCTTTTTAGACGCCATTAAGATGGCACATATATATACACATCAGTAATGTCTTTACATTAGTAATTTTAAAACACAAGTTGGCGAAAAAGGATCTGTGATGCGGCTGTCACAGCGAAAAGGTTGTGCATCCTGGGCTATACCCATCAAGGGGTCGCGTAGAAATTTCTGTTTTAAAATGGGGTCGCATAGCAAGAAAGTTTGAGTATCCCTGATCTAAAGTAGCGGATAAAGAGTAATTAGAGATAAAAAAAATTGCCGACATTCATCTCTGCACATAAAAAGACATTCAAATTAGAAAAGTGGCTCAGCACACATTGCCATTGCACATACACTGCGTACACTTTATTTATAATCGGTTAAATTGGGTCCCATATCAGCCACTGTCTTTTATACCCTTAGTTGTTTCTGGAACCAAAAACTCATGAGTCTCCCACACATGCAAAGTTGCAAATAATGGATTTTGCAAAATAACTGTGATAAATCTTGGTGCTATCTGTTTAAAGAGGGCGATAAAAAAGTCTGCAGACATAATCATGCTATATGAGGTACAAACCATACAAGTCGCAATCGATTCAGCCATTGTTTGCAAAATTTAACCATTTACGGGGTTAATGGGGTAAATGGTTGGGCTACGTGGTAAAACTTCACCTCAAAATGACATATATTGTCTAAATTTTATAATATTGTTTAAAAAGTTAACCTTTTTAGGGGCTAATGGGATTGACGGTCAAAAAGTGAAAATGTCATATTGCACAAACTGTCAAAATTCCAACCAACTTGGCCAATGTTTAGAAATTACACCTGTTTTAGGGGTTAATAGGGTGAAGGTGGGGCTTACACGGTAAAAGACATTGATGGATGACGTTCTATAAACTGTCTAAATTTCATCCAATTCAGACATTGCTTTAAACATTAGTTGGGTAAATATTGTGGATGCAGGGTGAAACACAACAATCGAAACCTAATTGTGGCAAACTGAACAACTCTCAAAATTTCATCAAATTCGGACATCGTTTTAAAAAATCACCCATTTTAGGGGGCTAGTGGGGTAAATGTTGGGGCTACAACAAATCGACATCTAATTAGGGCAAAATGAACAAACGCTCCTAATTTGAATGCCTTGATTGGGTAAACCATGCAAGGCTTGTTCAAATTCTCTGTTGAAAAACTTTTTGGGCCATTTTTAGACAAAATGGCATTCTTAAGAATTTGTATTTTCCGTAAATAGTGTTAGTAAGTTTTGAGGATATTATTTTAAAGACACTATTGATACTTCTGAACTCCTACTTCTATGTCTCATTCATATTCAAAATCACAATTACAGTTGTAAGGTTGACTTGGTTCAATATGTACAGCGTTTGTTCCCCACAACTGCAGTGGACTAATTTATTTCTGCAGGCAGGATTGTAACCATCTTTACTCATAGCACATTTAGCCAAAGCGTTAACAGTGTTACATTCACAAGTATTAGCATACCTTTGGCATTGCATTTGAACATGTTGCCATCCATTATCTATTCTGGTTGAATGTTATTGCAGCATGTCAGTAGTCTCATCGGTGCCTGACATTTCGGACATTTTGTTTCTGTTTGCAATTGTGGCAGTAGGAACAAGGTTGACTCATCACAGCATGCCTTAGCCACTATATATTTTTGGCATTTGCAGCAGAAGAAATGCCTGCAGTCTGGGTCCACTAAGCTTCCGGTATTGCAGCTATGACATTTTACTGGGATTGCGTACTCGCACACGACTACGAGATTTACTGTCCGGAAATTCTGTTGGACTAATACGAGGGTGCTTGTGCGTCACTGCAGGGCAATAATTGAGGTCTCATGTTCTTCTTGATCGTTTTGTTCAATATCATGTGATGCCTCTGGGACAGGGTCACTATTGTTGATAGCCCCAGTATTTACCCCATTAGCCCCCCAAAATGGGTATTTTTTACCTAAAGTTTGTCCGTCTCGTTTTTCCATCAAATGTTTAATGGATTTGGATGAAAGTTTCACAGATGGTAGATATAGTTATGTAGATGTGCATCCCACTTTGTTTTTGTTGATAACCCCCGTATTTACCCCGCTAGCCCCCCAAAATGTGTGTTTTTTACCCAAAGTTTGTCCTACTCGTTTTTCTATCAAATGTTTGATGGATTTGGGTGAAATTTACACAGATGGTAGATATATTTATGCAGATGTGCATACCACTTTGTTTTTGTTGATAACCCCAGTATTTACCCCGCTAGCCCCCTAAAATGGGTGAGTTTTTAAACAGTGTCAGAATTGGTTGAAATTTGGATAGCTTGTATAGTATGTCATTTATAGGTGTCGATTGTTGTGTTCAACCCTGTAGTCCTAACATTTACCCCACAAGCCCCCAAAGTGTAAAACGTGTTTGTATGTTACTGGGCACCACAAACGAAATATTTCTGTGGCGCAATAGTATTACAAGGGCAACCAGTTGTATGTTACTCATTGGGGCATTGTGGGTACTTGTTGGACGTTTTTGCGCCATGGCAGTTTAGCATAGAACATTAACGGTTGTTGCTCAAAACACCTCTAGTGGTCGAAATTTTAAACATTGGCGGATTGGGCTGAAATTTTGCAGTACTATTGATTGAGTCATTGTGGTTTTATATTTCTTTAGTTTATGTGTCAAATTTGCAGTAGTTACCCTACTAGCCCCCTGAAATGGGTCAGTTTTTTAAAATGTTAAATAGGACATACTTCAAACAATATCTGGGATGAATCTAATTTTATAGTTTGTTTTCTACATAGTATTATTATTTAAGCCCAGTGCCGATCACTGTGTTTTACATTACAACACTAAACTTTCACATGGTTATCTCTTGAAATGCATTATCTACAACTTTGCATGTGTGGGGACCCATGAGTTTTTGCTTGCCGAAACGACTAAGGTTATAAAAGACGATGGCTAATATGCGACCCAATACAAAATCAGCATAGGAAATATATTAATGTTTTAGAATAGGTTATAGTGTAAATGCAACAATAAAATTTGCTCAGCCACTCTTCTAGTTTTGAATGTAACCTTTACACACCCAGCAGGCGAGTTGGTGTAAAATGCTGCTCATACAAACGTTGTGTAATTTGGCGTATGAGTGAAATAGTGCCGCGGGCTTCGCTTGTCCTCAGCCTCGCCGTGTGGACCTACTTACTGAATTGCCATACCAAGCCAAACTGCGTAAAACTTTCCATTCGCTTGGCGGTACTGCAGGGGCAAGTAACACAATACAGATTCTGTGCATTTTTCTTCGTTTTGCCGCGTGGTATATAAGTGGGAAAAGCTTTGGTTGCAGAACGGTTGAAGGTTAGGATAAATGGACCGACAAATGACAGAGCATTCCTGCCAGCCAATGTGATTCTCATCATGCTTACTCATAGACCGTCTACATGAATCACTTAACCTTCATTTGGCAAGTATCAAAATAAAATCAGGTTTTAGCTGGAGCCTAAACTATTCGGCAATATTGGTCTTACGATATTCAAAATAAAAGATTGGTACAAAAAACTATAGTTCAATCTTACTTATTCAGGTCCAGATTTGTTGGCTAGGTATTTTTTAGTAATTGATACTAACAACGTTGAAGAATGAAGCGTGCATTATTGACGTACGGCTCAGTTATCCAAATACAAGCCAGACAGGTGGGTTTTGCAGTGCTGTACATGTAAATGTATGGTTATTTCCGCCTGTTTACATTAAAGCATACTTAACGTCAGAGTTGGGTGAGGTGTTGCATGTCACATGAAACTTTCTGGTCTAACTTGACAATTTATGCGTGTGTGTGCGTAATCTAAACCATTTTTATTATGTTTAAAATGCGAATTTTAAAAATGATTTTGTGTAACATACACACCGCGGCATATCTGCCATTAGATACGACGCACCGTTTGCAGAAAACTGTACTAGATCCTTAAACAAAAATAAAAAATTGAACGTTGAAAAAACAAACATAAGATAAGATTGGATATAACCAACATAAAAGCCTGCTCAACTCCGGTAGGGCGTAAAGTGTATACCAAAACAGGTTGCAGTTTTAAAGCACCATGTTTTGTGGCTGCATCGCCAGCACGATTGTTTAAATACAAAATATTTCCCAATTTTCTTCAGATTTGACGATATTTCGTACGATACCGCTACAAACTAACCGAAATATCCACGGTGGCCGCCACCGTGCTTTAAAAACCCAAGGTGGCCCGCCAGCGCCTACTCGGTGCCTATGACTTTGAGTTACCAAGGGAACAAAAGACCGTTACTGCAATAAGTAATAAACCGTTAGTGGACAAACATTATTTAGGGCGTTGGCCAAGATGCCAAAAGGGCCATTCGAATTCCAACGGTTCGTTGCTAGTAACCAACTGCCAAACATAAAACTTAATATTAGTACGTTACAGGTAAAAAATTTTATCACGTGGTTGTTGGCGTGTAACCCGGGGCTGCGGCGTTTCCCCTCCTCCCGTAAGCGTGCGCCAATACATCTGTTGTGCTTTTACCACCCTTTAAGTCTACTAATTTCTTGTTATTGCGCAATTCGGCCGAAACCAAATCTTTCACGAAAATTTGAAGCTTTGGTAACGTTTAAGTCACAGAGATTTCTAGTTCTCCGTTGGCCAAGGAATGGACCGGCTTCCGTGACGGCAAATTGCATGACGTCTTTTCACAGACAGTCAGGAAACCGTTGAAAGTTTGTTATAACACCAGTGGCAGCTCATGCCTAAAATTTCTGCGGGTGCTGCTCCAAATTTTAGCCTTTATTGAACATATATAAGTTGGCAATATATAGAAAAGCCACATTTATAAATTTCCAGCCATTGTTTTGTGTTGAATAACAACATCTTAATTAGCAACTCCATTGTGACGCAATTTTCGTTACGCATTAATGTACACGAGTGTAACGAGCAGACGGTATCATTTGGGAATTTTGTTTACTTGCATGGCGATTGGCCAAACTCAATAACGTTCAGTAATACTGTGGCACAAAAACACACGTGACACAGACTTGAAACGAAGCGGTTGTAAATATGGTAAAACACAACAATATATAGAACAAAAACTCAATATACAAAACAAAATAGTAATAAATGAGTCGAAACGTATTTCAGTTGGACAACATTTAAAACTAACCGGTTATAACAATGTCCACTAACAGCTGCAGGGGTCCGCTAATACTTTTTAACGCGACCCTAAAAAAATGCTCTAAATTCTCGCGACCCAAGCATTTTATTAGCATGTAAGTTTGTGGAAAATACTAAGGAACTAAATATCAATATTAGGACTGTTATATGTTATTGTCACATAATACAGTAGGTAGCCTACACTGTTAAAAAATTTACTGGGAAAACTTCTGGCAGCTTTTTTTACGGCACTTTTTGTAGATTTTACTGTGGAAACCCAAGTAAATATATACGTGCATTCCCCAGTTATTTTCTTTTGTTTTACATGTCTGTACACGTAATTTTTACGGAACCTGGCCAGTTAAATTCACTGAATAACCTGCTGTTAAATCTACAGGGAAAAGTCCTGGCAGTTTTTTTTACTGACAAGTTTGTCAATTCTACTGCATTGCAAATTGCAATACAACACGCTTCAAAGAACTGTGTTTTATTGTTGCAAAAAGGCAGAATATTATTGCTTGTATGCCTGCATAATGTTGCTTAATTGCAAAACTTTTGGATGTATCCCACAACTTTTCCTTTTTTTAGAGGTTTTGCTTCCGGGTGCATTGATTTCCACAAAATACCTATACATACAAAAAACATAACAATCATTATAATTTTATTTGAATAAACAATAGATTTTACACATAAAATCAAACTATGCAATGTTTTTTTTTTCAATTAACATAAAAAATTCTAAAAACCTAATAAATCACAATCAAATCAAAACCTGTGGTTAAAACCAACATGCCCTTAAGTTTAAAAAGAAAAAAATGCACTACCTGACCCAACAGACTTACGGCTTTTTTGTACTAATGTTTTGTACACAAACAAAAGAACATAAACATAGTCCACACTAACCTTTGCATGAACTCCAAAGTTGCCAATGCACTTTTTGGATACTCAATATTGAATATGAAGTAGGTGGCAATACAGCATGACAATGCAAGAAACAGGTCACTGCAAGAAGTTACTATGTTTTTTTCAACAATGACCTTAAAATGTTTGGCAATGGCTGGCATGTCCCCTAGAATAAAAATGTTTGTACTTAAAACATACACATACATATAAGAATGTATATTGCAAACTCACCAATTGCTATAACATAAGGAGTAGTTTCGTTTTCTTCTATAATAGTGCTTAACTGATACTCATCCTAGACACAAAGTGCATTTTTGTTAGAAGTGAACTGTGCACTGTCATCAAAAAATGCAGCACTTACCTTGAAACATTTGAGAATGGTCTTGCCTTCTTCCTTAAAAAAAGCAGCCAGAAGGCTTACCACTTCAGATGACTTTGCATCGTTATTTTCAAATTGGGAGCATTGGTGCTTAATGGATTTTAGCACTGTTTCCACACTTGGTCGAGCATTTAATTTTAGTGACCTGAAGCAAGATTCAACAAGTTAGATGAGAACCCAAAAGTGCAATAATTCCACTTTGCTCACCTATACACCTCCATGCTGCGATGAGCAATGGTTGATGGCAGATGTTCTATGTGGTCTTTTTCCAATAGCTTCCCAAAATGAGAAAGTAAAAACTCGGCCTCTGTCAAAAATGGCCATTGTGTCAGCACCATTTGGACAGGGGAGTTTTTATTAATTAATTCCCGTTGCATGAAGTAAGTTTGCTTCATGAGGTTTTTGGTATGTTGCATATCCCATTCAGGTTTTGCTCTTTTAAACTCTTCCAATAACCAATTTTGCAAAGAAGTTTGGTTTTGGGTTTTGTTTGGAACCAACCAATTTTTGACACCATAAGGAGTTTTCAAAATTTTACTTGCAGAACTTTGGACATCAGATAAATGCTGCAGTTTTCTTTTTTTTGCGTATCACATTTTCCCATCTGTAGTACAGCTGGTTTGCAATTGAGTTGTGGCCATCACCATAGGAATGCCTCCAATAACATCTCTGAATGATGTTGGATATTTGGAAACAACCAAATAAGCAATGCGCTCAAGGTTTTTTCTTCCTGGCCTCTCCGTAAACTGAAATGTTTGCACAAATGTCAACAAATACACATATGGAAAAAACTAAACTGCGCTACTGTTTGGACTGCATGAAAAGTAGACTTATTTTGTATCATTTGTAATGTCTTCACCTGCATAACTTTATCAATTATTACATGAATAAGTTCTTTTCTCAAAATGGCATTGGGTACTCGATTTTCTTGAAGAACATTCATTAAAGCCCTGGAACATTTTTCCCAAGGTACTCTGTACTCATGTATCCACTGAACACCATCATTTATGCTGCTGTCATTGTCAGTATCCGAGGTCAGCAGTGGCTCTGTACCTGAACTTGAAGATTCTATAAAGCACATCAATATTTAATCATTAAACAAATTAGCTTTAGGAAGCATTTTTACTTACCCTGATTCACCAAGGAAGTTTTAAGCAATTTTCTTGCTTGCACCAGTGTAAACTGGACAAGCAAATCATCCAGTTCCAAATGCTGAAAATCATCAGTGGTAATAACACCCAGGTTGCTTAAATGGTTCAAACATAATTTAAGTTTTGTTCATTGGTTACCAGTTCTGGCAATGTTTTTTTTTAAGTATTCCTCCATTTTCTGTTAGAAACAAAAGTTTAAAACCCTGAACATATCGAAAGTCGACAAAAACACTCATAAACTCCAATGTTGTACACAGTTATAGGAATTCTCAAAAATAATCAATACAAACACATAATAAATCAAAACGTTGAAAATGATCCAATTTGTAAACACCATAATGTGAATAAGCATGAGCAATTTGTTTAATTATAACAAAATGAATTTGACTGCCAAAGCTTGAATCATTGAGACTTGTATCATGGCGGCCAATACAATGCAAGTTGCTATAACAGCAAGACAAGCGTGATGTAAGAGGATATGATATTGTACGTCTTTGAGCATTTATCGACAGGACATTGAATTTCATAACCTTGTCGTATATAATGCTTCGTATGTTTTATAGGTTCTTTCAGGCAATCAAAACCTTTCCCACATATTTCTACACTACACACTAAACTTGAGTCCATTACAGAAGTTTTTAGCTTTAATCAAAACAGATTTACCGTTTTGTCAAAAAAACAAACATCTGCACCTCTCTCTGTATACAGCAACTGTAAACACCGTACAAAATAAAACCTAACATTAACTCTAAAAAAGTAACACGATGTGCATCTGCCAGCAGCAACCTACGCTCACACAGAACCTCCGCGGTCGCGCATAGATGCAGTCTACATTTTGAGCGAATCTGATTGGATAACGCATTCATCCATATCAGAACATGCTTGAATTACGGTCACGTGGACGTAAAAAAAACTTACGTTTCGAGACCGTAAAAGATTACGTATGTTTTTCCAGTAAAATTTACGAGTTTTTTTTACAGTGTACCGTATTTACTTGATTGTAAGTCGCGACTTATATTGTTTTTTTGCCTGCCGTTTGTGCGGCTTTATAATCGGCGGCTAACATTTTTTTTATACCGGTATTGTTTCTACACTTAAACTTTTTAATATTTTGGGGGTTCAAAACTTGTATGCATGTACAGATTATACGTCGATATACGTTCCGTTGGGTACAATTATTAACGTGACTAACAAACATGGGCAAAAAGTTGTACTACGTAGCAACATAATGATTTATGATGAAGCAATATAGTAGCCTATTTAACATCCCAGCGTGCGGCTTACAATCGAGGGCGGCTTACATTATTTTTTTAACACCTCAACATGTGGGTTATAATAGGGTTGCCATATTTTATGACACACAATCCCTCACAAAATTTATCTCGGTTGCGTTAACCCAGATTTTCTCAAACTTTTTCGTTATTTTTTCTGAACGGTCCCTTTGCATTATTTCGAGGGCTCGCGGTGCGTAAGCTTGAATGTGTATTTTAGAAAAACGAAAGTTGATTGCAGAATTTTAGCTAGTTATGCAAAATTCCGCATAACAATGATCCAAATCTGACATCACAGACAAGACAAAAGCATTACAATTGTGCGCGAACAATTGCATTTTTGTTAGTTGTCATGCACTAAAGCCTGTTGTTTAGCAATAGAGACGGCCGATTCTCACTTTCACTTTGATTTAAACTTATTGAGTTGCACAAACTGACGCCAAATAATTAGAATATAGAATTACTTTCACCTTTTCGCAGTTGCCGCAAAATGCCCTAACTGAAGGACTGCGGACGCCAGTTTGAGAACCACTGCGTTACCCTTTTTTGTGATCTAAACACTTCTATTCCGGAATAAATTTAGAATATTCGAAAATCACACGGACGACGACACTAGAAAACGTTAGATACGATACTCTGATCCTTGTCAATTAACTTTCTGCTTAGGCTTCTGTTTAGTCAAGTTTATTAGGCTAAGCTCACTACTCTCACTATCCTTAAAACAATAAGCACATATATCAGGGGTCGCCAACCTTTAGCACTCAAAAAACCATTCGGACAATGGAAGCCACAAAGACCTTTTCAAATTTGAAATAAAATCCCACTGTAAAAACGTTTTTTATGTCTCACGACATTTGACTTTTTGTTGTCAGTTGGTTCCTTGCATATTAGGTACACAGTTAAAGCAAATGAAATTTCCCACGTTCCAATGTAGCATCAAATGCTGTGTTTTCTTGAGACGCGGATTTTTATTTGTGTATTTAATGTAGGGTTGCCATACGTCAGGATTTTCCCTGACATGTCAGGGAATTTGGTGTTAAAATCTGCGTCAGGGAGAAATGTTAAAATGTACTTAAAAGTCAGGAATTTGAGAAAAATATATACATATATATGTATACTATGAAATTAATGTACCAATTGGCCCGAATGATTTTTAGAGTGGTAAAGGTTAGCGACCCCTGATATATGTGCTTATTGTTTCATGGATAGTAAGAGTAGTGAGCTTAGACTAATAAACTTAACTAAACGGAACATAGAAAGGTAATTGACAAGGATCAGAGTACCGTATCTAACGTTTTCTCGTGTCGCCGTCCGTGTGACTTCCGAATATTCCAAATTTATTCCGGAATAGAAGTGTTTGGATTCCAAAAATGGCTAACGCAGCCGTTCTCAAACTAGGATCCGCGGTCCTTTAGGGCAGTGGTCGGCAACCACTGGTCCGCGGCCCGGTGCCGGTCCGTAAGGAGTTTGTTACCGGGCCGCATAAAATTGCTCAAGGTTGCTTTTGAATGAAAGTTGGAATAATTGTCATTAGTTTTCAGTACTGATTATTTGTGGTTTTCAAAGGCTTGTCCGTGATATAAATTTTTGTTTCAAACCGGTCCGCAGTGCAAAAAAGGTATATAGGCTTCATCGCGCAACAATGGGTTGAACAACTTGTGTTTTATTACGATTTTGACCAGCATCACACGTAGCTGTTCGCATGCTCACGTGCATCACTACGTAATTATATGTAACAAATGGCTATTCAAAATAACAGCAAAATTGCCGTATTTCATGCATAGCATGAATAGACCTTTATATTGGATTGATGTTTTAATTTACTAAAACCTCACGCGGGCCAGACAGGGACAGCCAACGGGCCGGATGTGGCCCGCGGGCCGTAAAATGCCCAGGCCTGGTTTAGACGGTAATGACCCTAAGTTTAGATTCTAACCCTAAGTTTAGAGGGTAATGAACGTAATCCTATAGATCAGGGGTCACCAAACTTTTTTCACTGCGGGCCGGATAAGTTTAAAAATGATTCGCTCGGGCCGCATAGTTTACATGTCTTAGCGCCGTCCTTCCAAACTTAGCCCGCGGGGCGATTTTTATAAGGGCGCCAAGATATGGTCTTTCTACAATTAAATCCCATTTAAAATCTGGTGATGCGACTGTTAAATTGTATAGCTCGTCCCATCTTAAGAGCAATGCTTTTATATTACGTCACAACTAACAAAACAAGGCAATTGTTTGCGCACAATTGACACTTGTAGTCTTGTCTGTGACGTAACATACTGGCTTTGGATTAATCCTGGGCTTTATTATACTATGAAACTGGGTTATATCATTTTTACAAATCGCGACAGGAAAACTTTTGCAAGGACCAGATTAATTTTTGAATGTTACAATCTTATCAATACGGTTCAGCAAACCAAAAAATGTGGTCGCGGGCCGGATAAAATGACCTCGCGGGCCGGATCCGGCCCGCGGGCCGTAGTTTGGGGACCCCTGCTATAGATGGTTAAATAACCCTAACTCAGTGGTTCTTAACCTTTTTATAACGGCCGAACCCCTACGATATTCTTCAGCCTTTTGGCGAACCCCAAATTTACATCCTAGGTTTTTAACCCATTTTGTTTGGCGGGTCAGAATTAGTTTTCGTTCAACCGTAGTGGCACCAGTTACTGTTTTTCATTTTGTTAAATTCTGACATAATAGTACAAGCAACTTGTTTCATGATTGCTTTAATTCCGGCAATTTTTGGTTTTTACCAAAATGAAGCATTGTATTTTTAGCATCTGTACACAAACATGAAACAGATGAAGTAATAAGTTTTTGCTGCCAACAAAACTTCGTTGTGTTTCTGCTTACGAACAACGCGAACAATGCTCTTTGTTACGTCAAAAAAAGAAAATAAAACCTTAGTGCAGGGGTGCACAACCATTTTGCTAGGACGGCCGCATCGCAAATTCTTATGATCACCAGCGGCCGTCATTTACCTGCTTATTTTTGTTTTAAAATAATTGGTTTATATCATGTATTTATCTAATATCGCCCAAAATGCCCAGATTAATTTCTAGCTCGGTGCACAGATTGAGCTGCACAGCGAGGTGATCAGTTTTAACTGTTTATGATGTCCTAATCTATATTGTGATGCTTGTGGTACCTGTTTTGTTCGCAATTGTTGGCACACAATAGGCGTACAAAAAGTCTGACACATATGGTTATGTGTGGTGTGCTAGACCACTGCCCGCGCTTGTGGAAATTGTTTCCTGAATTGCATTGCTGTTGAGGGCAATTGGATGGGAACCTGCAGATCGTTCTGTGACGTCACTGTGTGCTCGCCAGTTGTGTTTGCCAGGCCCTTCAAGGGTTTGACGTAGTCAAAAACTGTGACGTCACTGTGGGCTCGGCGAACGTGTTTGTCTGGCTCTTCAAAAGCTAGGCGCAGCCAATTAATTCGCGCCTGCAAACCTGTTTTCTGACGTAATATTGTAAAGACAGTTTTGACGTAGTCAATTGCATCGACCAAGCGCTTCGGGGGGAATTTATTCATCGAATAACGTTTGTACAACTAGATTAAGTGATTGGACGAAAAAATAAACAAAGCCATGCGATAAAATGGCGATATGTACAGCATGCTGAAAACACAAATGATACAATTGTTTGCTCAAAGTTCGTTGGGGATGCCCAGTCAAAAAATTTCTACACCTAACGCCCGGGTCATACTCGACCAACACTGGTTTATCTATCGTTTATGTCAGGATCGGCCGATTCATGCTTAACAGAGCATACGTCATATTTGTTTCTATGGGTCTTTTTCGCCATACTAGGGTTTAAAATGGAAAATGTGGTATAATTACACTTGGTGTTGATAAGATTAAGCAAGAAGTTGCTATACTTGGGTGCCGAGAGTGTGGCGCCACACCTGTTCGGTTCTGGATTAATGCGGTATCTGAAAGAATATTAAGCTATTGGTTGACAATGTTATTTTTGACACCAGGGCCCTCGAGAGCAAAAAATATATGCTGGGGAACGAAAAATTCTGGCCCCCCTCTCAACACTATAGTCATGTCTAGAATAGTTATTGGTTTATGCGCTGATGATCAAACATTCAATACGTTCATTCTGCAATCAGAACAAACAAAAGGAAGTTGGCCAATGGATAATTGACACTCATTGAAAGGCTTGGTCAAGAACGTCAGACCTTAAGAGTTTTGAATACCTAAAATTCCTAATTTTTACGGCATGCGCCAGTGACCGTAATTTTTGGTTTGCCAAATCGTACTTATAACTTTGCAACATTCAAAAATTAATTTACTCTTTGCGAAACAACGTTTGCCTGAAAAGTACAAAATACGGCCTAAATCACTTCTAAGATGCAAAACTTTCGCATAAGCTGAAAATACGCGTGCTAACTTAATAAAACCACATAGCGTTACAGCTCTGATCTAATCATCAAAAAGACTGCTCGGTAAAACGCCCGTTTAAGCATCGATCTCTACGCATTAAATCGCCGCTATAGCGTAAACCAGTAATTGTAAACCAGTAAATTTCTCCCTTGGGCTTTCCAGTGTACACATATGGGCTGTAATGGTAACCATTTGGCCATTGAGCCAAAATTTTGAACACTAAATGAGTAACCCACTGCAAACATTTTTTTTCTTCAAATGTTACCTTTTAGTACATATCACGGGCTTGCATTTCTGACCTAAGGGACTGGAAAATCTAAAACCAAATATTTCGGGGTTAAAGGGGTGCAAAATGGGTAAATCCAACAAAAAGTTAGAAAAGTTTTTAGGGTTAGGTTGATGTTTTCTAGAGAACCATATCTTTTGTAATCATCAGACAAATGAATCTCCTTGGACTTTTTGGAAACCATTTCTGATTTTAACATTAAACCGGGCGAATGTCAAGTTTCCTTTGATGTTGTCAGTTTGTTTACATCCGTACCTACTGATTTGGCGCTCTCGATCACCCTGGACAAACTTAAACAAGACACAACACTACACGAACGCACCGGACTTGACCTTTCACACATAGGAACAGCATTACAGATTTGCCTTAACGCAACTGTTTTTACTTACAAAGACACAATATACAAACAAATCTTTGGCACACCGATGGGCTCACCTATTTCAGCAATTCTCGCTAATCTCACCATAGAACACATCGAGCAAAAGGCACTTACAACTTTTCACACACCACCACGTCTATGGCTTAGATACGTGGATGACACATACGTTGTTATCGATAAAAACATGGTCCACGTATATCACGCACACCTGAACACCATATCACCAACAATAGCATTCACAATGGAAAACAAAAAACACGACACTATTGCGTTTTTGGATGTGTCTGTCACCAGGCAGCCAGACCAAACGCTCACCACTAACATCTACAAGAAGCCCACGAACACTGATCGATACCTAAATTACACATCTCACCATCCTCGGCACCAAAAGCTTACGGTCGCCAAAACACTTTACAACAGAGCCAAGACACACATCAGGGATATGGCTATTCGCAAACACGAATGCAAGAACATTGCACGCGTGTTAGGGAATAACGGTTTCCCACGTAACTTGCACCACATGACACGTAACACAACCACCTCGCAAAACAGACAGTTTAAATCGTTCACTTGCCTACCATACGTCCAGGGTGTATCGGAGCGCCTCAAACGAATCTTGAACGACGCTGGAGTAAAGGTGGCAATGACACCTCTTAAAACAATTGGACAGTTGCTACCAAAACCTAAAGATGCCACTATACCACAACATCGTACAGGAGTTGTTTACCAGGTCCCTTGTCGTGATTGTAATATGGTATACATTGGCCAAACTAAGCGAAATCTAAATTCACGCCTCAAGGAACACAAAGTGGCAGTCAGAAACTTGGACGTCAACAAGTCCGCCTTATGCGAACATGTTTTGGAATGTGATCACCGCTTTAATTGGAACGATGCCCAAATTTTGAAACAAGAACCGAATTGGTCGAAAAGATTGGTCTTCGAAAGTTGCCTCATAAATTCTAATTCAAATGTTTTAAATCGTAACGATGGCAAAAGCCTGAGCCCAGTTTTCCACGACATTTTACGTTCGACTTCCCCATCAAATATCGGACATTAGTTGTCATTTTTTCATTAGTGGCCTGTCATTTTCTAGCGCACGCAACTCTTCACGGAAAGCCTTTGTCCTAATGTAATTATTTTTCATCGTATCCCGCTGTTTTTGTTCATTTTCGCCTCTGTGCCCGCTGTATTATTCATTCATTGCTCTGAAGAAGCCCTATCGTTCTGGTGGGCGAAACGTCAGCTAAAATACAAGTTCTTGAACAACTAGTATTTTGTCTAGCAATACACCAATCGAACGAAAGAATTTATCAAATGAATTAAGCAATATAACTGACAAATGATTTACCATAAATATGTGCACACTTACGAACAAAATCTTTTAGCACTTAAATTTAATTCCTGTCTTTTAAAGTTGACAGATAATAAATATCTCATATAGTTACAGAAAATCCCAAAAAATGACAGCATCGTTCACTAGAGAGGATGGAAAAAAACTATTCCTACTTACAGCACAAATAATCTAAATTCGGTTGCTTTCCAGTAAAGTAAATCAGATAAAGGCCTCAGATTTCTGTTAAACTCAAGGGGTATAAATTCTTTGTATCTCATTCCCACTGATCAACATTACAGCTGTTGATGAAAGCTTTGCTTGAAGTTGGAACTCCTCTCCACCAGATTAACAATCGCCGCATTACTCCTAAACATGTCGAGTGCATATAATCTAGTACAAAGCCTGTAACCATTTCCACACGTCAGAACTGAAGTACCAATGTGGTGGTTACAATCATATTGATGCAAAAAGTCATCATCAGTTCGACTTGGCTCATCTGTTTTCAACTTGCACAACCGATTGTCGAAATATTCACCTTTCACAGCTGTGGTAGCAAGTGTGAGACTTGATTAGTTTCAGACTGGAACGAGCTGGAGCATCACAAACATACATTCCTGAATTTCCAAGTTTGTAAGTATCGCTGCAAATTGGATTGCTTTGCAAATCTTTTATGTCATTTAGTAGTGAATCGAAAAAAACACACTCGGGTCTGTCATCTCTCAAATTGAAGATTTGTATGTGCAGTAAATTCCTGCACAGAGTGGTTTCATATTGACATTTAAAATTGACATAAGTATTGGACAAACTTTAAAATTTGGTGACTCATTATTATTGAATAATAAGTAGTACTTTGTTTCACATGTTGATGCCGCTCGCCTGATCAAAAATGATTTAAGATTATCTTTCCAAACGTTAAAATGTACATAAGCACCACCCAACATATTTTCATAGCAAAGCTTTGGATATGGCAGCAAAGTGTTAAAACTTGATGGCAATTCTTTATGAAAGGGTAACTTTGAGTAGTCGAGATACTGCCATTTTTGGTACATTGGGTTCCGTTATAGCCCAGTGATGAATTGCATTTGTAAAGCTTGGTTTGGTATTGCCACTGGCATTGTCTCTGTTGGCTGTAAAACAGGTGCAGAATCAGAGCCGGACATTAATGTTATTGAAATGGTTGAACTACACATGCCTTCACACTCACTGTGTCGTTCAGAATCATTCATATTCTGGGTCTCTTTTTCAATTATAAGAGCTGCTGCTTGCAGTTTTCTTTTCTTCGACGATTGCTTCCTTCTCCATTTCTGAGTTAAATTGCTAAAAGTTTTGTACGCTGTACCCGTTTTTGGTGGCTTCATTAACCCACGTTTTTTTAGTCAGATCTAAAATAAACAATATAGTCGTCGTACACTCGTAAACCTCCTTGATTAAAACTTTCCCGCCGCCAAGCAACACGTGTTTGCTTTTAGTCCGGATTCAAAACGTTCAAGATTGGCATTTACCAATCACGACAGACAACGTTTCATAAAGTTCATAGGTCAAATGATTGCGCAAGTGTGGTGCAATTTGAGTTTGACTACGCTTACTTGACAGTTGACATAATTCGTGATATGTGTAATATCTATGTTATTGACGCCCTGAGTTGTCAAAGATTAGGCGCTAACGAACCGCCACGTCGACTTCAGGCTCGCTAAAGGTACGAAAAGATAATGATGGTACATAAAATGCATTACTTTCATTTTTAAATGTTCACCACTTCAAGTCGTCGTACGAATTGCCTCAAAACTATCGGTGAAAATGGTGTCAATCAGGCCCCACAAGAGGGAGGTGCAGCCGGTGCGCCGCCCATGAGAGTATTGGAGGCCCATAATTATTAGGTTAAAAATTAGAGGGTCAAATGTGTATGTTCTTTCAAAATTGTTTTGAAACTGAAAAATGTTGATGCTGATTACCGAATATGGAGTTTGATTTGTAAGTAGTGCAAATCACGCTATGCAACAAGTTTTATGATTGTTAGTCGGTACATGTGCGAATTGTAGCGAGATCTTTTTTTGATGTTCCTATTTTTTGTGCCGCAGTTGTTCGTTGTTTGGTGAGGGTTAGCAATGTCAACGGTAACATTTATTGCAGTAAGCTTATAAGTCGTATAAGTTGTGGTGTGAATTGACATACATCTTGTAATTTGAACAACATAAGGTATGGTGTTAAGTGCACATTTGTGCTGACTACATAGTGCTGGTAAGTTTTCTGGACGGTATAGTACCTGTTACACGTATTTAGTTTGGTCACAGTTTTTTTAACAAGCGAGGTACTTCTTTGGACCATATTTGCTAAGGTTCGTAAAGCAACGGTCGTATGTGTGTGGAGACGTTTACTTTGCTGTCTGCCTTCATGTTAGCATTTTTAATTGGCCTATATGTACGTATGTGAAAATTACCACCAAGGCAGTTATACCTTGTTTTCAACAAATTGTCCGACTTGAGTATCAGCTGGGAAAACACTTGATTTGGCTCGGTATACCAACAACAAAACATAATTTTTTTACCACATGTTGAGTTGGCTTCACCCAAACAACATCAGAACTTTACTGTGCGATTCGTAGTTATTTTTGCTTAATTTTCACGTAACGAAGTCGCTGCAGAAAAAAAACTGTGTTTCACTGGCATTGTGTTGCAGTTGCCGCTTGATTAATGCCATGGCTCACCAAACTTTTTGCATAGCGGGCCGGATAAGTTTAATAATGATTCGCGCGTGCCGTATAGTTTACAAGCCATAGCGTAGTCTTTCCAAACTCGCCCGGCGATTTTTTTTTATCGAACCGCCAAGAGATCTTTCTGCAATTGATTTCACAAGTGATCAAAGTTACCGCAATTGTTCGCGAACAATCAAAACACTTGTAGTTTTGTCTGTGGTGTTACGCACTGGCTTATTATTTTTGTACGTTGAAATCCTACAAGACTAGGTAAAATTAATTTCACATGTCCTTCCAAGAAAAATTTCGCAAACAGTAAATTAATTTTTGAATGTTGCAAAATTACGGTCTTTGCGCATGCCGTAAAAATTAGGAATTTTAGGTTTTCAAAACTCTTAAGGTCTGACGTTCTTGACCAAGCCTTTTAATGAGTGTCAATTATCCATTGGTCAACTTCCTTTTGTTTGTTCTGATTGCAGAATGAACGTATTGAATGTTTGATCGTCAGCGCATAAACTAATAACTATTCTAGACATGACTATAGTGTTGAGAGGGGGGCCAGAATTTTTCGTTCCCCAGCATATATTTTTTGCTCTCGAGGGCCCTGGTGTCAAAAATAACATTGTCAACCAATAGCTTAACATTCTTTCAGATACCGCATTAATCCAGAACCGAACAGGTGTGGCGCCACACTCTCGGCACCCAAGTATAGCAACTTCTTGCTTAATCTTATCAACACCAAGTGTAATTATACCACATTTTCCATTTTAAACCCTAGTATGGCGAAAAAGACCCATAGAAACAAATATGACGTATGCTCTGTTAAGCATGAATCGGCCGATCCTGACATAAACGATAGATAAACCAGTGTTGGTCGAGTATGACCCGGGCGTTAGGTGTAGAAAATTTTTGACTGGGCATCCCCAACGAACTTTGAGCAAACGATTGTATCATTTGTGTTTTCAACATGCTGTACATATCGCCATTGTATCGCATGGCTTTTTTTTTTTCGTCCAATCACTTAATCTAGTTGTACAAACGTTATTCGATGAATAAATTCCCCCCGAAGCGCTTGGTCGATGCAATTGACTACGTCAAAACTGTCTTTACAATATTACGTCAGAAAACAGGCCTGCAGGCGCGAATTAATTGGCTGCGGCAAGCTCTTGAAGAGCCAGACAAACACGATTGCCGAGCCCACAGTGACGTCACAGTTTTTGACTACGTCAAACCCTTGAAGGGCCTGGCAAACACAATTGGCGAGCACACAGTGACGTCACAGAACGATCTGCAGGTTCCCATCCAATTGCCCTCAACAGCAATGCAATTCAGGAAACAATTTCCACAAGGCGGGCAGTGGTCTAGCACACCACAAACGCAATGCTCTTTTTAATATCACAAAAACTGTTTAGTGCAGTTTAAAACAGCCCTGCTTAAGTTTAACCTTCCAGTGTTTTAATATTGACCAAATACAAATTGCCGTTTTTAGCAACTATAGACCCTAAACTTTGACAAAAACGAGTATTTGTATTGTACTTCAAAAAGACCTTCGTCGAACCCCTGAATCGGCGTTGCCGAACCCCTGGGGTTCGATCGAACCCCGGTTAAGAACCACTGATCTAGATTATTTTCAAAGTAATCATGAACATCAGATCTACAGAAACATTTTTATTTCAGTAACTAGCCTTTCTTTGTCAACAATAGGATATGCTTGGTGGTCACTACTATCTCCTCTGTAGAATGTTCATTCTTAGAAAACACTTCCTGTGAAGCAATTTAGCAGCTACTGTTTAGAGAAACAGTCCATCATATCAATACACATGATTGCACTTGGTTGCAAATACTGTCCACATGGTGTGTTAAGACAGGGGTCGGCAACCTTTTTTGCACCGCGGACCGTTTTTGAAAGTGAAATTTTATCGCGGACCGGTCTTGAAAAAACTACAAATATTTAGCAATAAAAACACCTAAATTAGTTTATCATTCCCGGGATACATGAGCAAAATGTTTTAAACCGTTCCACAGGAAATGTTATACAGCCCGGTAACGAACTCCTCGCGGACCGGTACCGGGCCGCGGACCGGCGGTTGCCGACCACTGTGTTAAGAAACCAAAACTTGAAATTGTCATCACTCAGTTATTTCAAAATTCCTGTTGCTTCTGCATTTGTTTGTTCTGCATTTGATATTGCCTGAATTTCAGTGAGGCATTTAAATTCACAGTCACAGAGCTGTTTTTTTCTTTGGTAGCATTCAGAACTAAAACTGAGTATTTCTTGATGTTGCCTATTCCAGCATGACATATTTGGAACAGCATATGTTTTATCCCATTTTGTCTTAAAACTTTTTAATTCAGTTATTTATTATGAAGGTTATTCCAGAGACTACTAAGCAGAGACTGCACATTGCGATTTTTATTAACATCGGTTTCGCTTGAACGCGACCAGTAAGATGGCGGCGTTTACAATAGAAACGGATAGGAAAAAGTTGTGTTGTCGTCTGTTTTTTCGTGTTTACGTGTTTACGTGAAGCGTAGGCTTTTGAATTAAATTTTATTGATTGGTACATCAACTTGACCACTTCTGAAAACATATTGAAGAAAGAAACTTTCCGCAGGCGGAAAAAACGGCATAGGTGGCGATTGAATGTACGAAATTTGCTACCAAATTTTCGGATGTGCATGTATGACGAAAACTCCATTGCCAACATCTATAGATTATATTTGCGAAAAGAGATGTAATACGAATTGCTGGCAGTTACAAATGTTCTCATAATAATGTAACTAAATTTTAAAATCTGTCATATATAATTAAAGACCATGCTATTCCCAACACATTTAAAACGCAATAAATTTTATCATCTTGCCTTTTGTTCTGGTACTTGTGTTTTTTTTTAATATCAATTCAAGCAGCTCAAACTAACCAACCTCATAGGTGTTGATTCCAGATATATTATTTTGATGATTATCAGGATGAAACAGGAAACAGCATATGTTCTCAAAGGAATGGCACTAAATTTTAAAATCAGTTATCATCAAATAACGACCATGCCAGGGCCTTACACATTTAAAATGCAATCAATTTTGTCATTTCGCTTTTTGTTCTGGTAGTTGTGTTGTTTTTTAATCAATTTAACATTTTTAAGTTATTTTAGATGTTGTTTTTGCAGCTTAAACTATCCAATCTCATAGGTGTTGCTCCCAGATATACTAGTTTGCTGATCAGGATGAAACTGGAAATACAGTATCATGCATTATTTTAATCGATATTGCCATTAGTTTTACAATTTAATTTTTGAGGCATTTGTCAAGTTTTATGGTATTGCATTTAAAATACAATTAAGGCTGGACTGTTTTCAAATCAACTGCCTACTTGATTTTTTTGATTTTTTTTTTTTTTAACTTTTTTGATTTTTTGTACATTGTTCAGTCATATATTTCATCTATTGTTTATCTTTGAGTTGTGACATTTTCATTTGCATGAGTCAAAGTCATTTTTATTTGTGTTCATGTGGTAATATGGCAAGCAACCACTGCATCTGCATGTAATTTTATTTTCTCTACCAGCTAAAACCTTCCTCTGTTAAGCCTTCATACAAATACCACTTAGTAAACAAATGTATTGTTTTGTCTATCTCTGAACTTTGAAGTAGCAAGGTGCATACAAATCAAGTCTGTTACAAAACATAACAGAAACTGCTGATTTAATAGTAACAATAAACTTGTGTCTTGGTTTCACATTTGATGAGTTGTTGCTGTGGTGACGCAACTCCATCTTCATAAGTCAGAGCCTATCAACAACTTATTACCATTCTAAAGTCACTGTATTCTAGAAAAAATTACCACAACATTAGTTTCAAAAGAAATGTTTTACTGCAGCTCTTTTAAGTTCAGTTCAACAATATTAAGACAAATAAATCGTTTGGGGGTAGTGCATTTCAGTCAATACATTCTTAGTATAGGAGAGAGCTGTCGACAAAAACCTGCAGCACAGCTTAAAACTAACCTACAGCCAATTTTGACTAAACACATGTGGTCATATCAGAAATCTCGCTTTCTACCACTATCTTGGGCCTGTATTTCCATGGGCCGGATGAGTGTTTTACCTTTATATATTTTAAAAAGTGTTCTAGTTTGTTTAACACCCATTAATATCCGATTTAAAAGCCTACGCTTCACGTAAACACGAAAAAACAGACGACAACACCACTTTTTCCTATCCTTTTCCTATGTAAACGCTAAAATCTTAGTGGTCGCGTTTAAGCGGAACCGATCTTAATACTTGCAGAGAACATTATTATTTTAAAAACACAAATGAAGTTTAATAAGTATCAGATTAAAATACCTAAAAATCAGAATAATTAATTCAAACTTACATACCAAATTTTAGTTTGATCCGTTGCGTACTGGCAAAGATATCGCCCCATTTATGTCGTCGCTTAATGGGCAGTGTGTAGTCTCTGCTTAAGAGCTTAGTAGTCTCTGGTTATTCGTGACTTTTCAAGGCGTTAGATGACCATTTCACTTTTTAATTTAATGATAACTGCAAAAACTGAAGCCCACCTACAGTCATCTTAAAAAGTCACGTCTAACTTCAAATAAATAAATTGAAAGATGGCAAAATAATTATTTAACTATACTCAATGCCGAACTTAAAAATATAGTACACGGGTTTGGCTTTGGAGCACAGTAGACCCGGAACAGACAACACAACTACAGGCCGGTTCACACGCTACGTGATTTGTAGAGTTGCGCGAGCCGCAGCACCCTGTCGCCTATTTCGCCCGGCACGTAGCTTTTCCAACTGCCCTTGCGTACAACTGCTAAACGTCATGAACGTCACGAAATTGGAGCTGCAGTTCCACCATAGATAACATAATAATGCCATAAAATTTAAAAGGAAAAAATGAAGATCAAGGCGGAAAATATACTTATTATATATTGCTAAAGAATAAAAAAATAAGTATAATGTAAGTTATCTGTAATATTGTGGTAGGAATATTAAGTAAAAATATCCAGGGGTGCTGCACCTCCGCAGCACCCTAGCACGAGCCGCCCCTGCGTAACACCGTTCTAAAGCCACACAAGCATGTAATTATGACGGTGGACTTCCTGGAAAATAGTAAATATATTTTTAAAAGTTCTTTTTTTCTACTAGAATGTTATTGCCTCTCGCTCGAAGCTGGTTGTGGCGGTTCAAGGTACACGCAAACGACATGCAGATACAGTTGGACCAAAGGTAGATGTTTTATCACCCCTCTCTATGTGGACGGCTGCACCACGTGGTCATTATTTCGCTAACTACTGCTTTTTGATACATGCTTAGGATTTTTCTCGTAATATCCAATGTGAAGCTGTCAATAGCAGATTAATGTCCATTGTTACGGTGTTTATCCATATTGTTAATGAAACACTATCAGCAATCACTCTTAACTGTTTTTGACGTCATAACTGTTACGCTAAGTGTCGCCCATTGATTCCACATGAAGTGTCTAAAAAAAGTCAAGCAACAGGGCGTATAAGTCCATTATATACAATTTTTACCAACCTAAAACTTAAGAACAGAAGTCGTATGTTCAAATGTATGGTTTTTATCAATGATCGGTCGGCAATAAGTATGTCTATCTTAAATGTCCGTATTCGCGGCAGGTAGGATTTGGTTGCCTGACTGCATGAACCACTCATTTTGTGTAGTTTGTGAACAATGAGGCTCCTTGCACATCTTATTCAATAGCTAAATTAAACGCAAGCGGAATGCAACTAATAAAGCAAATGACCGGCGGAAAACATGTTACAACCCACGATACAAATAACTAAACAACAAAAGTTATCGTATATTCCAGGTTGACCGACAGAAAAAATCGCCAGTCTGTTCTTACAACGAGTGGGACCCACTTGATGAGGTGATCGTCGGTCGTCCTGACAACGCGTGCGTACCCTCACTTACCCCTGAAGTGAAGGTATGACAATGTATGCATATTATAAAGTTTAGATTTCGGGCTCCTTTGGAATAGCTATGCGTGGATTGGAAAGACACGTTGAAATTAATGTATTTCACCTTTGTGTTTCCAGGCTATCACAAGTCCTCAGCAGTGGGAGTTTTTTCGAAAATTCGGGGGCCAATTTTTCCCAGAAGAGCACCTGAAAAAAGCGGTGTCCCAAATCGAAGAAATGTGCAATGTGTTACGCCACGAAGGCGTCACAGTGAGGCGTCCTGACATAGTAGATTGGAGCAAAGCCTACGAAACACCAGATTTTAAATCCAAAGGTTATTATATGACAATAATTTTTAAGCGTCAATATGAAAAAAACGGAGAAAGGGTATAATGAGAACAACGTCACAATCTTGTGTATTTTAAGTATATACCCTAAGACCTAAGCGCCTATAACAATTCACAAGCGATTTTATGTGCTCTTTTAATTGGACCCCTATATGTCAAAAGATAAACTGACAAAGATATTAGTAAATCAGAAAACTGTCTGTGGCTCGATATTTATATTCATCACTTTATATGCAGGTACGCACGCAGCTATGCCACGAGATATCTTGATCGTGATTGGTGAAGAAATTATCGAGGCACCAATGGCTTGGCGTTCCAGGTTTTTCGAATATCGCGCTTATCGGTCACTGATGAAAGAATATTTTCAAGCCGGGGCTAAATGGACCACTGCTCCTAAGCCTCTTATGAGTGATGAGTTATATGATCAGGTAAGCGAATGTTGTTTCGTGCTGCTTTTGCCATGTGGAATTGCGACATCAAAAAGGGGAAGTACTCAATATACACGTGGACCCAGTTATTAACTAAAAAGCCGGCAGTGGCCTTGTTCTCTCATGTTCGTGCATTACGAAGCAGATCAGTGGGGCAGAACTGACAACCCATTTAACACGGAGAATGCACAAAGTATTCATTTTAGAATGCGCACTCACGTGTATTCCTGTGGTTCATTGTTGGGTGTCAACAGTGAAAGCCGATTATCCAACCTAAGAAAATCCTTTTCTCCTTTGTAAACGCTCTAGTGTAGTTGATCTTTCCCAGCACCTGTGGGTACTGGTATCATAGACGAATAGCAGCATAATAACTCCCAGACTTGCCGCGTTTTGACCAAAAAGCGAGAAAAAGCAGAAAGAATCATTTATTATTTCGTAATTATTATTTATTGAAGATTGATTCAAAATTGCGGGTTTCGAGACATTAAAAATTTTAGAAGTAGACAAACAGCAAGATTTCGCTCATACCAATTAAGTGCAAATCAAGCATAACATATATTAGAAAAAAAGTTTAAACAGCAAATGCATATATTATAGTATTAGATGACTGTGGTTTGTGCCAAAAAGTCAGCTGCGATGTGTCATATGAATGTGTGCAAAAAACTACTTCCGAGTTTTATCCGGTTAAACAAACATCTAAACCTAGCTAATCGGCTGCAATTAGGTAAATTAGCTTTGACGCGTATACTGCGTCATCAATCCTAACACTTTGAGTTTATTTTTATTTTTTAAAGTAAGCATCAAATGGGACTACAATGGTTATGCGTCGGCATATCACCTATATGTTTCACTTTTTTCAAAGCTGTATCAGATAAGACATAAACCTATCACAGCTTGCTCTGTAGTTAAGTACATCAGTAAACCTCAGTTCAGTTATTCCAGACCCGTTTGGACCAAAATATTTGTCAATCAACTTTCGTTTTTATGAAATACACATTTTGGCTCAAGGACCGCGAGCCCTCGAAATAATGGCAAAGGGACCGTTTTGAAAAAAATATGAAAAAGTTTGGGAACCACTGAATTAGGCAAAGACGCAGATTAACCGAGATTTACTGTTGCTTGTCCGTTTTCCACATAACGTTGCACTAGGTTAGTTTAAAAACACGGTCAGTATTTACATTTTTTGTCGTTTATTTTAGAACTACCCAGTGGAGAATGTGGAACATCGTTACAAACTTTTGAGCGAAGGCCGTTACCTCACAACTGAATTCGAACCCTGTTTTGACGCAGCAGATTTCATGAGATGCGGAAAAGATATTTTCGCTCAGCAAAGTCAGGTTGGTGAGAAATTGAGCAAAATTCCCACACATCTCTTTTTTTGGTTGGTTGTTAAGGCGGTTGCCTATTCGGTTAATGTTTTTGAGAAATCAACGATGTAACAAGACACTTTTGGTAAGTTCTTTTACTACAAAGTTCTCACAGTTTAACCATCTGTCACTCGCAAAACTGTATCAAAGTCCGTAGACTTGAATTACAGCAATTATCACGGCAAAATTGCACCAATTTTGTTCGTTTTGCAATGTTAATGCTTGTGAAATATTCGTTTTGCAAATGCTTGTGAAATATAGCGGGAGTGTGACCGGGTTTACTACGCATACAATGTGACAACAAATATTTGTTAACGCAACATTAAGGTCATGAATGTTGACTTTGCTCCTTCACATGTTGCGCAATCACATTTTTAACAATGTTGTACGATGTCGTTTAAAAAGATATTATGGATAGTTACATAAAATTTATACCGATCAATAAATATCGTGCAGCCAGTAAAGTTTTATGAAGCTGAATATAGGCATGATGGGATGCATTGATGAATTTTAGGATTTTACGAATCAGCGCAATCTTTATATTTAAAACTGGAATATTTTGCTTCATAACAATTAGCAGGGTGCGAAACGTGCGTTTGAAGTGTTTTGTTATCTGTGGTATTTTTGGTTATCTGTGGTTGAACTACAATCGACTAATTTTATGAAGCAATATAACTTGATAGCGAATATTTGTGGTTAGATTACAGTGACAACGTTTTTAGACTTTGGTCCGTTAAGATCAATGTTATAGGTAGCTAATACGCGGTCTTGGCACGGTAAATTTGAACAGTCACTGTTAAAAGCAGGCAATGGTCGGTAACCCCTGAGTAAATAGGTCAGAGTTTGGTTAGGCTGTTTTACATCATGAAGTATAATATAAATATATGTGCCCGACGAACTCAATCGTACCTACTGCGTTCACAAACTTTTCATGTCTACTTAAACTTAACCTTTATTTGTTAAAAGGTCACAAACTTGTTTGGAATAGAATGGATGGCCCGCCATCTTGGACCAGACTATAAAGTGCATTTATTACAATTCAAAGATCCAAATCCAATGCACATTGATGCTACTTTCAACGCTGTTGGACCGGGACTTGTGATTGTCAATCCTGATATACCATGTTTGCAGGTTGGTCAATATGTTAAAGATTCCAAAATGTGTTAAATCCGAGCATTGAGTCATCAAGTCAAGTTTGTTTGCTTAGTGAATTCATCACATTGTCAACGTTGAACAGTTACGTAAAACAGCAAGAACACCGGGTTATCGGGTCAAATTTGATTTGAATAATGATTGAGTTCTATGTTCAGGGTGTGGGTTGTTTCTAACTTTGTGTCTATTATTGTATAGGAATATTTTATGTATTTAACGTCACAAAATGCCGCACGATCATATTTCTATGTTGAACTGGTTGTGGTTGTGGTTACCACAAGACTAACTAAGCTTGTGTATCGAACATGTTTTTCAACACTTCTTTGTTTGCGTTTCAGTCTGAGATGTTCAACAAAGCCGGTTGGAAACTGGTAAAGGCCCCAAAACCAATAGTGCCTGATGGTAAACATGACCACATAGCTGTGATATAGCTGTTTTTATTTCGAGTCAAAACTATGACTTGCACACAGATCATCCAATGTGGATGTCATCAAAATGGTTGAGCATGAACGTTCTTATGTTGGATGAGCGAAGAGTTATGGTCTGTAAACACGAAATACCCACTATAAGAATGTTTGAAAGTCTCGGTAAGAAATTGTTTTGTTTTGTTTTTAAAATAGTTAACAGCACGACTTAGTGGTAGGCTATTGTTTAATGTCGGTAAAAGGCACAATGGAAAAATGCTGACGTTAAAACCGGCATTAGTTCCTTTCATTTAAAAGCTTAATTTCGTGTACGTTACAGGAATTAAGGCAATACCAGTCGACATACGGTTTGCCAATTCGCTTGGTGGAGGGTTCCATTGCTGGACCACTGACGTCAGAAGAAGGGGTGTTCTGGAGTCGTACTTTTAAAACGACTTAAAAAAATTGCTGCCCTATTATTGGTCAATGTCTATCCGTAAAAGTATATTGATATAACCGTATTTAGCATTGTTAGGCGAATATTCCCTATGTAGTTTTGTTGTAGTTTGTATGAACCTGGTGCTGTTTGACGCAAAAAATTATTTGTGTTCCGTTAAAATAATGAAACAAACTTTAATGAGGCCTAAATAAGGGGAAATTTGCGAAAAAAAACTTATATGTGTGTACCCAACCAGTTTCCACATCAGCAGTTAATTGTATATATTTAACGTAAATGATCTCTATAGGCTCACTTTACTTGACAACGCTCTAATCCAGTAGTTTCCCACCGGGGAGGAGTTTCAAAACACAAGAGGAGGAATTAACTTTAATTATAGATGTGGTTCGTAAATGGACACTTGATAAAATACCCAATGTTTTTGTATGGTTTAGCATCTACTATTATAGTCTATTTGGGAAAAATGAGAATGTTATGAATTGTTAGGTGAGAAATACATCGTTAAAGTTGGAAACCACTGCTAGATAATTAGTAAAATCGAAAAATATGTATTTTGACAACATTCGTCGTACTCGTCTTGATAATTAGTATAACTGCCTCGAAGTAGCCTATACTTACTTTTATAGGTTTCCTAGGTGTACTTTAGAAATCACGTCAACATAAATTCAACAGATTTATTTTTGTATCACTCCATATTAACACAGACTATGGGTAATCTAAAGCAGGGCTTCTCAAACTGTGGGTCGCGACACCGATTTGGGTCGCAAAATTTAATTTTGGGGTCGCGAAAAGTTATGCGTTGTTATGTCAGTCACAATAAATGGTATACGTGCGTACATTTAGTGTTTAAACATCATTCCCGTGTATAGGCTATACCAGGGGTGCACAACCTTGTGGCTGCACAGAGACGATTTAATGCCAACGGTTAGGGCTATTAGGGTCGGGGTAAGGTATTAGCATTTAAAATTCAATAAAACTAGCCAAAAAAACCAGTTACTAATGTAACATTTTCAAAAACTTGCATCCCAAACCAACCCCTCTTTAGCCGCTAAATAAATAATTCAGCTCTTTACGCCACTTATCGAAAATTAAGCACTTTTGAATCTCCTGAAACATATCGTGTTAGTAGCTCTACCTCTTTTGTGCAAACAATGCGAAAAAGCAGATACCACAAGCGTCACAATATAGATTATGACGTCATAAAAGCTAAGACTGTCAACTTGTGTGATCAAGTTGGAAATTAATTTAGGCTTGTTAGGCGTCATTAAGATGGTATATATATATATATATATATATACATATATATATATATATATGTATATCAGTAATTTTAAAACACAAGTTGGTGAAATAAGGATCTATGACGCGGCCGTCACAGCTAAAAGGTTGTGCACCCCTGGGCTATACCCATCAAGGGGTCGCGTAGAAGTTTCTGTTTTAAAATGGGGTCACAGCTCGCACAGCAAGAAGGTTTGAGTTGCCCTGATCTAAAGTAGCGGATAAAGAGTAATTAGAGATAAAAAACAATTTGCCGACATTCATCTCTGCACATAAAAAGACATTCAAACTAGAAAAGTGGCTCAGCACCTATTGCCATTGCACATACACTGCGTACACTTTATTTATAATCGGTTAAATTGGGTCCCATATCAGCCACTGTCTTTCATAGCCTTAGTTGTTTCTGCAACCAAAAACTCATGGGTCTCCCACACATACAAAGTTGTAAATAATGCATTTTGCAAAATAACTATGATAAATCTTGGTGCTATCTGTTTAAAGAGGACGATAAAAAAGTCTGCAGACATAATCATGCTATATGAGGTACAAACTATACAAGTCGCATTCAATTCAGCCATTGTTTGCAAAATTTAACCTTTTACAGGGTTTTAATGGAGTAAATGGTTGGGCTACGTGGTAAAACTTCACCTCAAAATGGAATATATTGTCTAAATTTTGTGATATTGTTAGAAAAGTTTTTATTGTTTTAAAAGCCTTTATAATATTGTTTTAAAAAGCCCCCTTTTTAGGGGGCTAATGGGATTGGCGGTCAAAAAATGAAAAACGACACTTAAAATGACATATAGCACAAACTGTCAAAATTTCAACCAACTCAGCCAACGTTACACCCGTTTTAGGGGTTAATGGGGTGAAGGTGGGGCTCACATGGTAAAAGACATTGATGGATGACGTTCTATAAACTGTCTAAACTTCATCCAATTCAGACATCGTTTTAAAAATTCCCCCATTTCAGGGGCTAGTGGGGTAAATACTGGGGCTATCAAACAAACCGAAAGACACATCTGCATGACCATATCTACCATCTGTAAAAGTTTCATCCACATCCATCAAAGATTTGTTGCCAAAAGTGCATGGATAAACTTCACGGCGGAAAAAAGAAAAAAAAGTGAGTGAAATCAAGATGCGTCCCCTTCAGGGAAGGGGACCCATAATAATAATGGCCAGGACAACGCGGTTAACCATCATCATCTGTCAAACACGGAAATGAATGCTCGATGCGTCATATGCATGTGTGACGTCTTCAAATATTTCAAGTATAACGACGTGGGCAAGTAGTGTGATGGCAGTAGGCATGTCTGCGTCATGGTCACGTCGGGGCATTTCGACAGAGGTAGTGATGATTTTTGTTGTTACTCAAATTCGGCAATTTTTTTAACTTTAAGACCCAGTGGTAGTAAAGCTGATTTTTAGGGAGAAGAATGATCAGACACTTGCTGTAATAACCGCTAGGTGCGCAGCCTGGCCCTGCGCCGTTTGTCACACTAGAGCCTGTACTCCAAGACGACCCACTCTTGCATGTGCAACGAATATTCTTGTTGGGCGATAAAAGGCAACGCTGACCACTAACAGCAAGACGACAACGTCAATAGCGACGGCAACGGTTTTTCTGTAAACCACAAAATAAAATTATCATTCATACGTAACCATTATGACGTCAGGCGACAATTCACATCAAGCAGTTTGAACATTGCACAAATGTCGCCGATTAAATCTACATTAATCGGTCGCATTCCACATCAAATGACTTCCAATTACTCATAATAAGTTCAGTTACGGTTAGGTATACATTAATACAAGTTAAACAGAAGTAAAATAAGAACATAAACGTACCAACTGTTGGGTAACCAGGGCTGCACTAGCCTGTGACTATAGGTCCCACAAATGTCAAACTAGCCTTTTAACCACTGCTGTTAGCATTACTAATTTCACTACAAGCAAAAAGACACAGAAAATTAGGCTAAATTTACTTACCTAGTTTGCAAATCTAACAACTCATGCATCTCACAAAAACGTGATGTTCAATGCACATGCTCTCAAATGAACATTTACATACGTCACGATGAAAGCAGGACTTAAATCAGCCAAGCAGAACAATTAATAGAAATTGACAATTACTGGCAAACTTGCTATCCAAGTCACAAAAGTTTTTCCGCGAAAACAGCAGTTTTGTAAACCAGAGCAAATCACTTCAAGGGACAGGCAAGGATGGAAAAACAAATAATCGAACAAGATTTATAAAAGAACTAGAAGTGATGACAGATAATACTTCAAACACTGTTATAAACTGATTAAAAAAAAGATTTCCAAATCCACCGGTTGTAGGTCTAAGACGGTCCAGAAGTGATGTAACTAATTGGCTAACAGGCTCGGACCGCAATCCAATATCCGAATAAATTAGCTTTTTACACATTCACATAAGTTTTATTGCCAGACATTGTACAGTTTGTGGTACACCTGTAACTGTAAGTCATCTCGAATTCACAAACGAAAAGGCATAGGCTTGAAAAATCTAACCATCTGTTACCTAATTTAAATTGGGACAGTACTCCGCTTTCTCTAGCATTTGACAACATAATTGTTCTTGGATTTTGAAAAAAGGACCTCTCAGATGTGTACATACGAATTGCTAAGAAGACCAACTGAATAGTGCGTTTCCCGGAGAAAAACGACATCAAATGCCTTCCCTTGGAGAAAGTGAAATATGGTTTATCGTTTGTTATGATTCCTCATACAGCCCCACATTGAATGATGCAAAATTTAATACAGACATTGCAGTAAAAGAAAAGTGAAAAAGTAAAAAGCAAAAACACTATATTTCTAGTGTTTTATTGCCAGGAGCCAACAGCACAACCGCACAGCACCCGCGCGTAACTAAAATGACCTCCAAAGTGGTGGAGAGGTACAAGAAAGACTACGTAGTAGAAAACCACTCAAGCGTAGAAATATGTCATAAATTCACTACATCTTCCCTCTTTAGGAAGATTGTAAAGACAACAACACAATACAATAGTCACAACGAAAAATACCTAATATTATTCGCTAAATAGCTGCGGTGAGTGTATTATCCGACCAGACTGAGTGTGGTATGTCGGACCTTCTAGTGAAGCACCCTGAGCGTCATCTTTCCCTTCGAGATCTTCTGTGTGCGGAATAATGGGCTCAACCGAGCCTTGTGCAGAAACCGTCGATTCCGCCAGAGCAAATCGTCCTTTTTGTATAATGTAAAAACGATGCTTGTGAGAGGCTTTGATAACAGTGGACGGTTCTAGTTTTTGTCGCGTCGATGATAGATTTTGTCTCCAGTTTGAAGTGGTGGAAGTGGTCGAGCACCTCTATCAAAATACGTGTTCTGCTGGTAACTGATAAAGGCACAGTCCTTGTCTCAAGATGATCGGATGTCATTGACAATTGCCTTAATCTTCTCCCCAATCAGCCATTGCGCTGGCGAGCCTTCGTTTCCGATCGGCGTATTCCTGTATTGCAAAAAAAAAACTTAAATACGGGTTTTCATTGGACTTGAAGGCTTTATCTAACAAACGTTTTACAGTTTGTACAGTTCTCTCGGTCAATCCGTTTGATTGTGGATGTAATGAACTTAATGTTTTATGTAATATGTTTCAATTTGTACAAAAATCTTTTTGACTGTTGAACTACGGACCATTGTCTGATATGATAACCTTCGGAATCCTATGCCTTGAAAATAAAGATTTTAAATGAGAAACTACCGCTGGACTAGTTGTTGTTGTCAACAAAATCACTTCAAAACACTTGCTGTAATAGTCCACTACAAGTATATATTTGTTTCCGTTCCATTGAAACAGGTCCTCAGCAACTTGCTCCCATGGCGTCACAGGTATTTCATGATTGACTAATGGTTCTTTTGAGTGCTTATTTTGAAACATTTAGACGAAGAAACAACGATTCTCTCACCCTTTAACAAGACATTTTCTGTTATAGGCAGTTCGTCTCGAAATCCCCAAAAATCACGTGTCTGCTGGGAGCATGAATTTCGCGCGGTGGGCCAACCGTCAAGAATATACCTTTTAAGCATTTGCATATGGGCAAATCTATAAAATTAACATGCAAATTGTTGTCACATTGGCCCGATTCATCGCTGTTTTGAGGGTGGTTGCGAGATAGGCCATCTGCAATCGGGCTATCTTTTACAGGTTTAAACGAAATAGCAAAATCGTAATCTTGAATCTTTATCATCATTCGCTGCAATCTATCAGACGCTGTCGAAATCGGTTTCTTGAAGATGATTTCCAAAGGCTTGTGATCGGATTCAACATAAAAATGTCGGCCATATAGGTATATTGATGAAAGTTTGCTCACCCGAAAACTATTGCTAGCATTTCCTTTTGAATTTGTGTGTACTTTTGTTCAGTTTCGCTTAATGCCCGGGGTGCATACTCGAAGTCGAAAGGACCATTAAGCCTTTTCTTACAAGACAGCGCCCAAACCATGTTGCGATGAATCCACTAGAATTTTTAATGGCTAATTAGAGTCGTAAAATTTAAGTACTTTACCAGTTTGAGTAACTTGTTTCTTTTTTCAAATTCTCTGTTGAAAAACTTTTTGGGCCTTTTTAGACAAAATGGCATTCTAAAGAATTTTCCGTAAATCAGGGGTGGGGAACCTATACTTGATACTGCGGGCCGCATGAATTGCACAACATTTTGCGGCGGGCCAAATATTTTTTTATTTCCAAATTCCGTGTAAAACTACCCAAGGGACACTAGTGGTATTATATTTCATTTTGATTTGACTTTTTCTTTGCTGGTACATGTTTGCAAAAAAACAAGGCATACAGGTTTATCACTTATTTCGACTAAAAAATAAGAGTTGGAACACCCTAGCTCTATTACTGATCTGTTTATTTTTTCAATGATATGTTTGAAATACCAATATAAGGATCGCACGTTACGTCATTATCCTGATGAAGGCGTCTTGTATAGTATAGGACGTCGAAACGTCGATTGTTTACAATAAAACTGCTGGATGAGCAATACTTGGTCATACATTATGCCTGGCAGCAATAGCTTATAAGGATCGCACGTTAATAGCTCTAAAATCAAATAATAATACCACATGACAAATGATTTGTTACTGCGAGAAAAGGCAATCGAGTGACTGTTACGTCACAAACATACCAAGTAGTTCAATGCGTGGCATTTTTTTATAAGTTTGGCATCATAATGTGGTATGGGAAGATTAGCAATAATATCGAAGTAATTTTTAGGAAATATTTGTACATAAACGTTTTTTTTATGCTATGTTGTATACTTTAACGAAAATCTGACGCGGGCCACAGGTTCCCCACCCCTGCCGTAAATAGTGTTAAATAGTGTATTTTCCGTAAATAGTGTTAAAAGTAGTAAGTTTTGAGGATATTATTTTGAGGACACTATTGATACTTCTGAACTCCTACTTCTATGTCTCATTCATATTCAAAACCACAATTACAGTTGTAAGGTTGACTTGGTTCAATATGTACAGCGTTTGTTCCCCACAACTGCAGTGGACTAATTTATTTCTGCAGGCAGGATTGTAACCATCTTTACTCATAGCAGTTTTAGCCAAAGCGTTAACAGGTATTAGCATACGTTTGGTATTGAATGCATTTGAACATGTTGCCATCCATTATCTATTCTGGTTGAATGTTTTTGCAGCATGTCATTAGTCTCATCGGTGCGTGACATTTCGGACATTTTGTTTCTGTTTGCAATTGTGGCAATAGGAACAAGGTTGACTTATCACAGCATGCCTTGGCCACTATATATTTTTTGGCATTTGCAGCAGAAGAAATGCCTGCGGTCTGGGTCCACTAAGCTTCCGGTATTGCAGCTATAACATTTTACTGGGATTGCGTACTCGCACACGACCATGATAAGTCACATAAAATTTATTGCCAATGACGCGAATGTGGCTGGGTATAGGGTTTTTATAGATCAAATTTGTTCATTGTGAGTATCCTCATTCCAGAAAGAAGTCCTTCTTCGTTTTTTCGATGCATTATTTTCTTTAGTTTACTATGGTGCTCTTCCATGTTTTTAACAATAAGGGCATTTGAGAACGGTATCGGGATCTTATCGCTTTCATAAAGCCTTGAGTTTTGTACATATAATACCTGTAGAATTCAAGCATTGCTGCTAATTCTACCTTTCAGTCTCTCGACTGGCAGAATAAGAGCGGTCAGTTTCACATGCACTTTATTGAAATTAAGAGTGATTTAAAACGATTTTTGACCACCTAAACCAAATAGAATAACGAACGTAATAACCACAAAATAGTCCAAACAATCTTACTTGCAGCACATAAAGTATGCACCATAACACAACTTAATACGCTCACAACTAACTCATACACCACTGTAACACTAACTGGACTGTACGTGTAGACCAGGGGTGGGGAACCTACTTAGTACTGCGGGCCGCATGAATTGCACAACATTTTCGGGCGGGCCAAATATTTTTTTATTTTCAAATTCCGTGTAAAAATGCCCTAAGCACACAAGTGTTTTATATTTCAACGCTCCGGATTTTTTTATATTTCATCGCTCCAGATTTTTTTCTTTGCTGTTACTTATTTGCAACAAACATGGAATTCAGGTTTATCACTTAATTCGACTAACATTTTTCCATTCTTCTGGAATACCCTAGCTCCGTTATACCGAATACATTTTATAGCTCTAAAATCAATTTAAAACTAACACCACATGGCAAATACTGCAAGGAGAGGTCGAGTGACTGTTACGTCACAAATAGAATCGAGTGACTGTTACGTCACAAATACAGCAAGTGGTTGAATGTGTGGCAATTTTTGTACGTTTGGCGTCAAACGTGGAAGTGTCGAAGTCATTTCAAGTAAATATTTGTACATAAACATTTTATTGTTTTTTTTTTATGTTAAGTTTTATGCTGTACTTTAACAAAATGTTGACGCGGGCCACTTTAAAAAGGCAAGCGGGCCGCATGCGGCCCGCGGGCCGCAGGTTCCCCACCCCTGGTGTAGACACTAAGAAAACTGTTAAAGTGGGACACATACAAGGTCAGCAGTTACGACGTAACAATGCATGTATGGTGTGATGATTGCAACGGCGGGAAAGGTTTTTGCTGTAGGGGAGCGTTATCGCCGTTACAATCAGGGAGTCGAACCGCTTGTCATATGGGTTCAGGTTCGGTTCGGGTTCACTTGGTTTTGTTTTTAATGGTTCGGGTTCGCTTCCGGTTTTTAATAATGCATATTATCGGGTTCGGGTTTTGTTCCGGTTTGGGCAAATTATACGGTCCGAACCGGTTTGCGGTTTTAAACCGGTTCAAATTTTTATTCGTTTTAATTTAATTCTACCCATCATCTACCTGGCCTTATCAAACTCCAAAAGAATTTTGCCCGTGCACTGTTATTTTTGACACGCCGTATAAGTTTTATCTCGTGTATTCTTCAGTGCGCTGTTTTTTAAAATATCGCAAAATATAAAACAGACTGCATTTTTTGCTGGTTCGGTTCCGGTTCAGGTCCAACGCCAAACAAAATATGGGGTTCAACTCCGGTTCGGGTTTTTAGAAAATCGTAATTAGCGGTTCGGATTCGGTTCGGGTTTAATGAAATTAACCGCTCAAACCGGTTCGCGGGTTCGGGTTCAGTTCCGGTTCGACTCCCTGGTTACAATACCTCTAGTAATTTCTTGTGAAGACCAAAACGTTTCTATTGTTGTGCAGATTGCATGCACAGGTGTACCCTTCATTTCAGCTATCCCACAATTCTTTTTGGAGAGAAAAGTTAATTTTCTTCATAAGGTTTCATAAATCCTCTCTCTTGAGCTGTTTCGTAGCTTTAAAAGTTAAGCAGTTCGGTCTTTTCAATACACTCATTGCACTGTCGGCGCCGTCTTGTAGAATTGAGGCCTTACAACCTTGCGTGTCCAAGAGTGGGTATTATTGCTCCAGAAGTTTGGTTATTTGTTGTTTATTTAACACAGAGCGATCCACGAATATCAGTTCAATGCAGCATCAACAGAAATTTCAAACAGAATGTATATCGTAGAATAATCGAATGGAATGGAAGCTCGGCCTATCTTACTACGTATATATAGATCTAAACATAATGTCAGTTATTTTAAATATTGTTTACCGACATTTAACGATCGAGCAATAACGTACTCAGAAGCTATTGTCCAGTTGGGCATCCATAATAACCGCCCAACTTAACGACTTGCGGCTTAGTAACTGCCCAACGACTGCGCTTACGAAGGACCACCGGGTTCTTGGTAAACACAAACAACTTCACTTTGAGTTACCAGGGGAACAAAACACCGTTACTGCAATTAGTAATAAACTGTTAGTGGACAAACATTATTTAGGGCGTTGGCCAAGATGCCAAAAGGGTCATTCGAATTCCAACGGTTCGTTGCTCGTAGACAACGTCAAACAATTCACTTCGTGGAAGTTCCATAAAATCAACACAAATTAATAAAACTCAATTATAATACGTTACAGTCTGCACATAACTTGGCTTTTTGCTCGTAGCTCCTTCCTATATATTACGTCACTATATACAAGAGTATTCAATGTAATTGCCACTGCACCTCGTGGGCAAACGAACACAGGCCAGTAGGTGAAGCGTCTCAGAGTGTTATGGCAAGATACTTTATGTACCAAAACCAAACGGATCAGCAAGCTTAATTAGACACTTTCTCTTTGCCCAAAGTGGGAGTTTATTCTAGTGGTTTTTTTAAGGTTTGGTTTGGGTGACCGCTAAGTAGTTTTAAGAGACCGCAAGTGTTTCATTTAAATACCAAAAAAAGCCATATTTGCTTAAACGAATTATTTATTAGTTAAATAAAATTTTGAGAAACCGCTGGAGAAATTTGGGGGACCGTTTCGGAAAACACCTTAAAAAAAACACTGCTAGTGATTATTAAATAAATATGATTTTTTTTAAAGGGAGTCGCTTGTGCCATTTGCGTTAAAAGTTGGCAAGTCCGCCAAACAAAGTTAGGCTTTCCAAAGTGAATCCGTAACGTTAGGGCGTAGAATTGTGATCGAATTTCAAATGTGTTGCCCGTGCCCTGCGTGGCGGCGCTTGGAAAAATGGAACAGTGGTTTATATTTTTTTAGTTGTACAAATGTGGATGTGTTGAGCTGTACAATTTGCGTATTTACGCACCACTGTGTAGATAAGTTTTGTTTGTTGTGCGCTAATAAACGGGCGATCACAAAAAAGTACAAACACAGGAATTAGACAAAAATGCGCGTCACGCCTGGTAGTGCGGTACCGTTACCCCTCGGGTTAGTTAAAACGAGAAGAAGAAAGCCAGGTTCTTTACTCCCTGCCATTGGCGGATATGCTTGGAGGCTGCGAGAAGCGGCGCGAAGTGAAGAGAAAGGGGCAGTTACGTCACAATATATGCACAAACTAAAACGAAGCACTTGTAAAAATGCAAACTGACGCAAACGACCCTGGGGCGAGTCTTTTTCATTGCTTAAAAGCGGTTGAAGCAATTAATGAGCAGCGTCACCATGTTCGAGTCATGTTAGGAACGTGTGAGAGGTAGAGAAATCGGCGTTTATAAAGAGGCAATGGCAATTAAAAGAAAAACGCAAATAGCACGCTTCAGAGCGCATAAGCGAAAACGATCGTTAGGTCGCTACAGCATAATAATTTTGAATGTAACCTTTATACACCCAGCAGGCGAGTTGCTGTAAAACGCTGCTCATACAAACGTTGTGTAATTTGGCGTATGAGTGAAATAGTGCCGCGGGCTTCGCTTGTCCTCAGCCTCGCCGTGTGGACCTACTTCCTGAATTGCCATACCAAGCCAAACTGCGTAAAACTTTCCATTCGCTTGGCGGTACTGCAGGGGCAAGTAACACAATACAGATTCATTTTTCTTCGTTTTGCCGCGTGGTATATAAGTGGGAAAAGCTTTGGTTGCAGAACGGTTGAAGGTTAGGATAAATGGACCGACAAATGACAGAGCATTCCGGCCAGCCAATGTGATTCTCATCATGCTTACTCATAGACCGTCTAAATGAATCACTTAACCTTCATTTGGCAAGTATCAAAATAAAATCAGGTTTTAGCTGGAGCCTAAACTATTCGGCAATATTGGTCTTACGATATTCAAAATAAAAGATTGGTACAAAAAACTATAGTTCAATCTTACTTATTCAGGTCTAGATTTGTTGGCTAGGTATTTTTTATTAATTGACACTAACAACGTCGAAGAATGAAGCGTGCATTATTGACGTATGGCTCAGTTATCCTACTACAAGCCAGACAGGTGGGTTTTGCAGTGTTGTACATGTAAATGTATGGTTATGTCCGCCTGTTTACAGTAAGGCATTTAACGTCAGATCTGGATGATGTGTTGGATGTCACATGAAACTTTCTGGTCCAACTTGACAATTTATGTGTGTGTGTAACACGTAATCTAAATCATTTTACTAACGTCACACTTGCAAAAGTTAGTTTGTGTTAATTATCAAAGTCACTGTAGTTTCGTTTCGCAACGTTTAAATCTGATGTAGAAAAATTATGTTTAAAATGCGTATTTAAAAAATGCTTTTGAGTAACAGACACACCGCGGCATATCTGCCACTACGATACAGCGCACCGTTTGCAGAAAACTGCACTTAATACTTCAACAAAAATAAAAATTTGAACGTTGAAAAAACAAACCTTAGATAAGATTGGATATAACCAACATAAAAGCCTGCTCAACTCCGGTTAGGCGCAAAGTGACAAACCCTTCCACCATCCGGTGAAACTGTTTAAAGCGCCTAAACAAAAAACTGGCTTGGTTGAATGTTTATTAACAGTTCGATGAAAACGCTTCACAATTACATAGAGGCAAAACAATGTTTAAAACAATGTTCCGTGAGAACGTTTTGTACGGGAAACTAAAAACTATCATTATTTCCTGTTTATCGATCGTGGGCATGAAAACATAACATATCTCCGACTGGAATGTGTTGTCTTTCTGGTCAATAAGCCTTTTTGGTCTAACGTAACCATTTAAGCTATCATATAACTCCACTTAATTTAGACTCCACTCTAAATTTGTGCCGTATTTACTCGATTGTAAGCCGCGGCTTATATTGTTTTTTTTAGCTGGCGTTTGTGCGGCTTATAATCGAGGACGGCTTATATTTTAACTTTATATCAAAACTATTTCTACGCTCCAACATTTTAAATTATTGGGGTTCAAAACATGCATGCGTGTACAGATTAAACGTCGATATACGTTCTGTTGGGTACAGTAACAACAGAAATATGTATGTGAAACAATCGTATCTAATTACATAGAATTTTAAAATTCCAGCGTGCAGCTTAGGCCTACATTTGAGGGCGGCTTACATTATTTTTTTAACACCTTAACATGCGGCTTACAATCGAGGCGGCTTATAAACGAGGGCGGCTTACAATTGAGATACGGTACGGTAAATACGGTATAACCTTACGTTAATGTAGATTGTAGATTTTATTATCAAGCTTATGCTATCGAGTGCGTGAGTTCACTTATTTGCTTATCGTTTTTGTGTAAGAATTATATAGCTACCTATAGTTAAATTATATTATCAAGACAAAAAATCTTCATAAAATAAGATTTCAATAAAAGAAACGCGGACAACTAAAATAAACAATTACACAGAAGTATCCTGGGTTCGAACCCCGTGAACGACAAAGAGCAAATTTCAGTTCTCGCAAAACATAATTGGCTAAAGCAGGGGTCACCAAACACCAAACGACGTCATTTCATCGGGCCCGCTAGAGTAGTTGGTCTTATTATACATCTGATATTGTCCAACTAAGCGACCAGCATCATAACGAGTTTATAAGGAGTGCGCTTTGCGGAACCAACGCGGTCTTAATAAACACAAACAACTTCGTACACTTTCCAAGGGAACAAAAGACCGTTACTGCAATAAGTAATAAATCGTTAGTTGATAAACATTAACCCGGGTTTTTTCCCCTCCTCCCGTAAGCGAGCGCCAATGCCCCTGTTGTGCTTTTTACCACCGTTTAATGCAGCGGTTCTCAAACTGGGGTCCGCGGTGACTTAGGTCCGTCAGGCGGGTTTAGAGGGACCGCGAGGAGCTTAAAGCATTTCCACAATCTTATATAATATGGGATCTTGCGAGTGTATAAGCAAAAATTATATAGACCAATGAGTTTTCTATGACAAAAAGTGGTTCTTTACTTCATTTTCAAGTAACAGAAGAGATTGTTGGCGCACTATGTTTATGTTGTTTTAGTATTGTTTGTGACGTAATAAATTGCCTTGGAAACATTCCCACGCAAAGTCATCATTTGAAACTATACTACATTCATTCTGTTAGGTCAGGTCAGGCTTATACCTGCTACTGGTACCACGTAGCCCAGTACAACCTGTCGCGGGTCGAGTGGCCGTCGGCTAAACCGACTTCCTCACTCGAGGCAACTGCTGCCTTGTAGTCACGCATTGGTTTGTGAAAGGCTAGGGGAGACAACCCTGATTCAAAATCCCTGGAATGTCTCTGAGCAAGTGTCCAGGTAGACGCTCGAAAAAATGATGAACACAAGACTAAAAATGGCCCTCAGTCCCGGGCAAAAAGAGGGTGCTAAGAATCTCCCGGTTCGGATTGCAACTTGGAATACCCGAACGCTTAAAGAAACGGGTACGGTTGAGCTTTTGATGAAGGAAATTGAACGAATGGGAATAGACATATTAGGTGTTACAGAAACACACTGGTCGAATGAGAAGCAAACATTGTGGGAAAGTGGTGGATATATCATTATACACTCTCCACGGCAAGACGGAATTCATAGACAAGGCGTCGCTATGATCATGAAGAAAGAACTGAAAGAAATGGTAATAGACTATGATTGTATTTCCAGTAGATTACTCAAAGTCACCATGCAGTGGAAAACAACAAAAATCGCTTACTTCATAGTGTATGCCCCAGATTCTAGCCACAGTGACATTTGCTTTGAAAACTTCTTCAGCATTTTGCAAGACGAGATAAATAAACTAAACAGTAACGATAAAATAGTTATGCTTGGTGATTTCAATGCATCAGTAGGTACCGACACTCAAGTTAACTGGCCAAATGTCGTGGGAAAATACGCACAAGGCAACCACAATCAAAGGGGTCTACATCTGCTCCAATTTTGTGCAATTAACGACCTATTCATTGCTAACACCATCTTCAAGCATAAGGAAAGTCGCAGATACACATGGACAGCACCAGACGGATTCACAAAGAAGCAAATTGACTACATACTGATGTCAAAAACGCAACAGTCAGCAGTGAAGAACTGCAGGTCTTACCAGTCTGCAGAAATAGGTTCCGACCACTCTCTAATAATTGCAAACACAACGACAGAAAGTCCAAAAAAGTCCAAACACAAAGTGCACAAACCTCCAAAGCGTTACAACAACGATAAACTAAGCTGTGAGAATACTCGAGAAAAGTTTGAGGCTGTAGTGGGTGAAAGATTTGCAACTCTTCTGAATGATGATCATAATTTGCACCCAAACGAGTTCTACAATGAATTCAAAACCATAGTACACAAAACTGCAGAACAAGAAATAGGCTTCAAACACAAGAACGAAATATCAGGATTACCACAGACAATCATAGATCTCTGTGAGAAACGCAGAGCTGCGAAAAGAAACATGTTAAATAATCCTAAGAACACTGAGCTTAAAGAAAACTACAGAAAACTAAATAAGAAAGTCAATATAGCCGTTAAAAAACAAAAGAACATGAATCTCAGAACCGAAATAATTGAAATGGAGGAAAATTTCAAAAGAAACAACTCTAGAATGCTGTTTAAACGACAGTTACGACAGTTAGAGGGTAAAAGTTACAAATCTACATCAGCAATGAAAGACGCTCAAGGAAAGCTAAAGATGGGGAAACAAGACATCCTTGACATTTGGAAGTCTCACTTTAAGAAACATCTCAACACGCACTTTACGCGTGACCAGGATGCTTTATTTGAATTCGACCAGACTAAGAACGAAGAAGAAGTGTCTATCCCGTCGATAACAGAACAAGAAGTGATTAAAGCAATTAAACAAATGCACAACAGGAAATCACCAGGTGTTGATGGAATAACATCAGAATTATTAAAAGCTGGTGGGGATGGGATGATCAAAACATTGACATTGCTGTTCAATAAAATAATCACAGAAGAAAAAACACCAGAAGATTGGTCTAAGATGATTATAACCCCAATACACAAAAAAGGCGACAAGCTAAATGCCAAAAACTACAGAGCCATTTCACTCTTATCAGTCCCTGGGAAAGTTTTTTGTAAAATACTGATGGTCAGAAACCAGCACTTAATTGAAAGGTATATAAGCAAATCGCAATTCGGTTTCAGACCAGGCAAGGGAACTACGGATGCAATTTTCATAACAAGACAGATAATTGAGAAGGCAAGGGAACACCAAGTCCCATTGCACCTCAACTTCATCGACTTCAAGTCCGCCTTCGATACAATATGGAGGGAGGCGCTCTGGAAGATGCTTGGCCAAATCGGAATTCCCTTACAATACACCAGGATTATGAAAACACTATATGATGACACAAGATGTGCAGTCAATGCAGGAGGCCAACTTACAGACTGGTTTCCAGTTAACGTGGGAGTGAGACAAGGTTGCATAATGTCACCGAGCCTGTTTAATATATTCCTGGAGCATATAATGAAGGACATCAAAAGCCTGGACAAAGAGTTCAAACTAAAAGAGGACATGTCAATTGACATAAGGTACGCAGACGACACTACGTTAATTTCAACTGTGTTCGAAAAACTAAAATTATCAACCCTCGAACTCGAAAAAGCCTGCAGAAAATGGGGCCTGAAGATAAACCCTTCGAAATGCGCAATCATGTCTCCAGAAGAACACGAAGACATCACAATAAACGAACGCATAGTCCCAAAAGTAAGAGAGTTCAAGTTCCTCGGCAGTTTGATCCCTAACTGTGCCTCTGACGTCCAACACAGAATATCCATGGCGTCACAGGCGTTTGGTCGTCTAAGGAGTAACATCTGGACCTCTAGAGACATGTCCAGAACCCTAAAACTCAAGTTATACATCAGGGCTTTAATCCTTCCTATAGCGACGTACGGTTCTGAGTCGTGGACTCTCAGAGAACAGGAGATAAGAGCTCTGCTGGTGTTTGAAATGAAATGCTTCAGAACAATCCTAAGAAGGACACGGAGGGACAGACTCAGCAATGAGCACATTCGAAAGACGCTGGGCATGACCGAGACCATAGAAGATGTGGTGTCGGCGAGGAGACTTCGATGGTTCGGGCATGTCGCCCGAAGCATTGAACTTACAAATTCCACCTACGAGCAAGACTTTGGTAAAGCTAGAAGAAGAGGACGCCCACCAAAGAGATGGACAGACGCCATCAGACAAGAGTGTGGAGTTCCTCTTCTGACGCTAGAGAGGGAAGCGATCAGAAGAAAGAACCTTGTGTCCATCAAAGCGAGGGGACGCCAAGTCCTGTGCATTGATTGATTGATTGATTGATTGTATGTTGTTGTGGGAATGCTTTCGAGAGGAAAAAATTAACTTTTAGTTTGGTAACTTGGCACTTTTATTTTGCCAAGTTATTTTAAATTTTATGATTGGCTTGGACCGCGATGGCTCGAAAGAGTTGCAAAGGGACCGTTCTAACAAAAAATTAAAAAAGTTTGAGAACCGCTGGTTTAATGTACAAATTCTAATGCTTCTTGAAGACGTTACATTTGTCACAATTGCAATGAATGCAAACGATCCATTGGCTGTGTCAGCAGTGGCGGCTCGCGCCTAAAAATTGTGGGGGTGCTGCTCCAAATTTTAGCCTTTGTTGAACAAATATAAGTTAGCAATATATAGAAAAGCTACATTTCTAGTTTTCTTGCCATTGTTTTGAAAAACAAGTACCGTTTTCTGTTTTAGAAAAACAAGTACCGTAATACAAATCTTAATTAGCAACTCCATAGTGACGTAATTTTTGTTACGCAGTAATGTACACGAGTGTAAACAACAGACGATATCATTTGTGTATTTTGTTTACTTGCACAGCGACGGGCCAAACTCAATAACATGCAGTAATAATGTGGAACAAAAACATAGGTGACACGGACTCGAAACGAAGCGGTTGTAAATACGGTAAAACACGACAAGAATATCGAAAAAACAATAAGAAAAAAAGTAATGGGTCGAAAAACTTTGAAGTATTTCAGTTAGACAACATTTAAAAAAATGGTCTTGTTTCAGTAACTTACGGTCACAGTCAGCGTTTAACATATTCTATGACACTTCACAGGTTGTTGTCACACACACAAAAACTAGGCATACAGCTGTTTATTGGTATCATAACTGACAAATTTTACAACCACTTTACATTTGTGTCAGAACTTGTTTATTTTAACATATTTTCTTTGAATTTTTGTGTACAGACTATTATTTGTCTTTCAGATTCTTAACTGCTATACTTGCTGCTTTATTTGCTGGCAAATAGCTTGTAATTGCTTTTTTTAAGTGCAAAACTCCTTGAAGCTTTAAAATTTACAACACTCCCACTTAAATTTAAACCATATTATTAAACCTTGTGCTTCCTTTTTACAACTAAAAAGAATCATAAAGTTATAGTTTGGGCATGGTAATTGATAGCTTCTTCCTTGATACCAAATGACAACTAAGAAACTGTTTTTTTTTTCTATTTAGTACTAGCACTGCAAGTGCAAGTCTTTTGAAAATAATGGTGTTCCTAACAAAGGTTTGCATCCTTTTCAGAGGTAAAAAGAACTGTTTTGCCTTTGCAGGACTCATGGAAACAGCAAACAGGATTTTTCATCCTACTAATTTCACTTGTCAAAACATCATCTAGAATCTAGATTATTTTCAAAGTAATCATGAACATCAGATCTACAGAAACATTTTCATTTGAGTAACTAGCTTTTCTTTGTCAACAATAGGATGTGCTTGGTGTCACTACTATCTTGTCTGTAGAATGTTCATTCTTAAGAAACACTTCCTGTGAAGCAATTTAGCAGCTACTGGTTAGACAAACAGTACATGTCCATTATATCAATACACATGATTGCACTTGATTGCAAATACTGTCCACATGGTGTGTTAAGAAATCCACACTTTAAATTGTCTTCACTCTTTTTTTTGCCTTCATTTCAAAATTCCTGTTGCTTGCAGTTGTTTGTTCTGCATTTGATATTGCCTGAATTTCAGTGAGGCATTTAACTTCACAGTCACAAATTTAATTTTTCTTTGGTAGCATTATAGGAACTAAAACTGAGTATTTCTTGTTGTTGCTTATTCCTGCATGACATTGGAGTAGCAGATGTTTTGTCCCATACTTTCACAAATCTTTTTAATTCAGTTATTTATTATAAAGCTTAATTGTGACTTTTAAAGGTGTTAGATGACCTTTTTTTCTGTTTCAAGGTGTTAGATACACTTTTTTAATTCAATGATAACTGTAAAAACTGAAACTCACTTACAGTCATCTTAAAAAGTCACGACTAACAGTCAAACAATAAATTTAATGATAGCAAAATAATTATTTAACTGCACTCACTGTCGAACTTAAAAACACAGTACACGGGTTTGGCTTTGGAGCTCACTGACGCGAAGCAGACCACACAACTAGCGCTACGTCACGGGAGGGGCTGCGCGAGCCACAGCCCCCTCTCGCCCATTACGCCCGGCATGTAGCTTTTCCAAGTGCGCATGCGCACAACTGAAAACGTCATGAAACGTCACGAAACTGGAGCTGCAGCTCCGCCATAGATAACTTATCATTATTTTGATTTTTTTTTAAATAATACAAAATTTTTACTAATTTTGTTTTAATAAATGCCGATTAATGCCATAAAAGTTATTCTTAGTATACACTGAACAAACATAAAAACTATATGTAAAGATTGTTTTGTATAACAACTTGGAATAGGAATGTCAAGTAAAAATACTGGGGGTGCTGCAGCTCCGCAGCCCCCTCGCACGAGCCGCCCCTGCTTGGTGGTCACTACTATCTTGTCTGTAAAATGTTCATTCTTAAGAAACACTTCCTGTGAAGCAATTTAGCAGCTACTGTTTAGACCAGCGGTTCCCAAACTTTTTCATTTTTTTTTCAAAACGGTCCCTTTGCCATTATTTTGAGGGCTCGCGGTCCTTGAGCCTAAATATGTATTTCATAAAAACGAAAGTTGATTTCAGGATTTTAGCTAGTTATGCAAAATTGCGCATAAAAGTCATCCAAACACAGCTTGTGACATCACAGACAAGACAAATGCACTACAATTGTGCGCGAACAATTACATTTTTGATAGTTGTCATTCATTAAAGGCTATTGTTAAGCAATGGAGACAGTTGATTCTCAATTCTACTTTGATTTAAACTTATTTAGTGGCACAAACTGACGCCAAATAAGATTATTGAATTACTTCAACCGCTTCGCGGTCCCCCCAAAATTGCCTCACGGACCCCTAAAGGACCGCGGACCCCATTTTGGGAACCGCTGGTTTAGACAAACAGTACATGTCCATTAAATAATACACATGATTGCACTTGGTTGCAAATACTGTCCACATGGTGTATTAAGAAACCAAAACTTCAAATTGTCTTCACTCAGGTATTTCAAAAATCCTGTTGCTTCCGCAATTGTTTGTTCTGCATTTGATATTGCCTGAATTTCAGTGAGGCATTTAACTTCACAGTCACAAATTTATTTTTTCTTTGATAGCATTAAGAACTAAAACTGAGTATTTCTTGTTGTTGCTTATTCCTGCATGGCATTGGAGTAGCAGATATTTTATACCATATTTTCTTAAAAGTTTTTAATTCAGTTATTTATTATAAATGTTAATCGTGACTTTTCAAGGTGTTTAATTCAATGATAACTGCAACAACTGAAACCCACTTACCAGTGATGGGGAGACTCGAGTCAGTGACTCGACTCGAGTCCGACTCGAGTCAGCTTTTCAAAAGACTTGACTTGACTCGAGTCTCAGTTGTGAAAAGACTCGACTTGACTTGGACTCGTCTTAGTAGAGACTCGACTCGGACTCGGACTCGTTATTTCATCAACAAAACGGAAATTTCTTATAATAGATAACCTGTTCAGTTGGCTTCAACCAAACATTAGCAGCAATTTACTGTGCGGTGCGAAGTTATTTTTGCTTAATTTTAACGTACGAAGTCGCTGCTACATTTTGCTAAACTTTCTTACGCTGACATTAAGCGTTGTACTAATTGCTTGGGTTTTAAGGTAATCGAATGCAGTACATGCCAAGGCCAAGTATTCGCTTTAAGCGCTTATATTACTGAACAAACGTTCTAGCGCATGCAGTAAAATATGAATTTTCGGTTTTCAAAAACTCCTTTGAACAGGTTAACGTTCTTTTCCACAATGTTTAATCAGTGTCAATTAACAGGATTTATTAAAGTTAACCCTACTCTGAATTAATAGGATTTGTTCATTGTAATGAAGCGGTGTCCGTTTTAAGTTAAAAAGGGCGCGATGAAACATTCAAATAGATTAACTATCTAAACCTTTTTTCAAAAACTTTTTGTGACTTGCCTTGACTCGAACTGCTAATGACTTGACTCGACTTGAGACTCGAACCGCTAATGACTCGACTCGACTTGAGACTCGAACCCCTTCTGACTCGACTTGACTTGGGACTCGAACCCCTAATGACTTGACTTGACTTGAGACTCGACTGATGGGACTCGTTACCCAACCCTGCCACTTACAGTCATCTTAAAAAGTTACCACTAACCTTCAAACAAATAAATTATAAGATGGCAAAATAATTATCTAACTGTTCTCACTGCCGAACTTAAGAATATAGTACACGGGTTTGGCTTTGGAGTTCACTGACTCGAAGCAGACAACTCAACTAGCGCTACGTCACAGGAGGGGCTGCGGCAGCCACAGCCCCCTGTCGCCTATTTCGCCCGGCATGTAGCTTTTCCAAGTGCGCATGCGCACAACTGCAAAACGTCACGAAACTGGAGCTGCAGCTCGACCATAGAAAACATATTAATGCAATATTTTTTTTAAAAGGAAAAAAATGCCGATCAAGGTGGATTTTTTTCTAATTTTATATTGCTAAAGAATAAAAAAGAATATAATGGAAGTTATCTGTAATATTGTGGTAGGAATATTAAGTAAAAATATCTAAGGGGTGCTGCAGCTCCGCAGCACCCTCGCACGAGCCGCCCCTGTGTGTCAGTGACTCACCAATAATGGTCAACACGACAATAAACGGCTTTTCTAATACAACCGACGCAGCACCGTGCTCCACGGAAGTCAGCAACGAAAAGAACTAAACCACGTTGCGGAATCAATAGAAATCGGCAATTACTGGCAAATAAGATGTAACATACATGTTGTTTATACGCAACACCGTTCTAAAGCCACACATGCATGCAATTATAACGGTAGACTAGAAAATAGCAAATATATTTTTAAAAGTTTTTTTTTTATTACTAGAATGTTATTGCCTCTCGCTCGAAGCTGGTTGTGGCGGTTCAAGCTACACGCAAACAACATGCAGATACAGCTGGACAAAAGGTGAATGTTTTATCACCCCTCTCTGTGGATATCTGCACCACCTTGTTATTATTTCGCCAACTACTGCCTTTTGGTACACGCTTTTATCCCTATTGTTAATAAAACACTATCAGCAATCGTTTGAACTATTTATGACGTCATAACTGTTACGTTATGCGTCGCCAATTGATTCCACGTAAAGTAAAGTTATCGTATATTCAACGTTGACCGACAGATAAAATCGCCAGTCTGTTCTTACAACGAGTGGGACCCACTTGATGAGGTGATCGTCGGTCGCCCTGAAAACGCGTGCGTACCCCCGCTTACTCACGAAGTAAAGGTATGACAATCTATGCATATTATCAAGTTTATATTTTTAGATCCCTTGCATTAGCTTTGGAATTAATGAACTTCACCTTTGTGTTTCCAGGCTATCACCAGTCATCAGCAGTGGGAGTTTTTTCGAAAGTTCGGGGGCCAATTTTTCCCACAAGAGCACGTGAAAAAAGCGGTGTCCCAAATCGAAGAAATGTGCAATGTGTTACGCCACGAAGGCGTCACTGTGAGGCGTCCTGACATAGTAGATTGGAGCAAAACCTACGAAACACCAGATTTTAAATCCAAAGGTAGATAAATAATAAAATAAAATTATATGACAATAACTGTTTAAGTGTTAATATAAAAAAAAACAGAGAAAGGGTAAAATGAGAACAACGTCACCTATCTTGTGTATTTTAGGTGTATGCACTAAGCGCCTAAAACAAGCGACATTTTCAACCGAATTTATGTGCTCTTTTAATTGGACCCCTATATGCCAATAGATAAACTAAAAAAGTTATTACTAAATCAGAAAACTGTCTGTGGCTCGATATTTTTATTCATCACTTTATATGCAGGGATGTACGCAGCTATGCCACGAGATATCTTGATCGTGATTGGTGAAGAAATTATCGAGGCACCAATGGCTTGGCGTTCCAGGTTTTTCGAATATCGCGCTTATCGGTCACTGATGAAAGAATATTTTCAAGCCGGGGCTAAATGGACCACTGCTCCTAAGCCTCTTATGAGTGATGAGTTATATGATCAGGTAAGCGAATGTTGTTTCGTGCTGCTTTTGCCATGTGGAATTGCGACATCAAAAAGGGGAAGTACTCAATATACACGTGGACCCAATTATTAACTGAAAAGCCGGCGGTGGCCTTGTTCTCAACATGTTCGTGCATTACGAAGCAACAGTGGGTCACGACTGACAACCCATTTCACACTGCGAATGCACGAGGTATTCATTTTAGAATGCGCACTCACGTGTATTTTTTGTAGTTCATTGTTTTGTGTCAACAGCGAAAGTGCATTATCTCACCCGAGAAAATCCTTTCGCCCCCTTAGTATTGAAAAACGCTCCAGTGTAGTTGATCTTTCCTAGCAATTGGCCACTTGCCACTTGGTATCATAGACGAACAGCAGCATCAGTGGCGGCTCGTGCTTAAAATTTCTGGGGTGCTGCTCCAAATTTTAGCCTTTATTGAACATATATAAGTTCTCAATATATAGAAAAGCCACATTTCTAGTTTTCTAGCCATTGTTTAGCAAATATATCTATTTTTTGAAGCAATAGGATATTTAACAACTATATTCTGTGGAACACAGTTTTAGTTTTGGCAAAAAAATGGACAAACAAGAAATTGCGGCACTTTTTTTTCTGATCAACCTCTGCAGATTGGTCACGCTTGGATGCTCCGTTGCCACGTGACCATTTTTATCAGTTTTTGCTTGTAATAGCATAGGACGTTTTAGCTTTTTTTCCAAGTTTGTACTAATAAACAGTGGCGGCTCGTGCCTAAAATTTGTGGGGGTGCTGCTCCAAATTTTAGCCTTTATTGAACATATATAAGTTGTCAATATATAGAAAAGCCACATTTCTAGTTTTCTAGCCATTGTTTTGTGAAGAAAAACAAGTAATACAAATCTTAATTAGCAACTCCATTGTGACGTAATTTTTGTTACGCAATACTGCACACGAGTGAAAACAGCAGACGGTATCATTTGTGTATTTTGTTTACTTGCACAGCGATGGACCAAACTTAATAATATGCAGTAATAATGTGGCACAAAACCACACGTGACACAGACTCGAAACGATTTAAATGCGGTTATAAATACGGTAAAGCACAACAACAATATTAAAAATAGTAATAAACTAGAAGGGCGGCTTAGCACATTTTGTTGTTGCATTTACACTATAACCTATTTCAAAAACATATATATATTTCCCATGCTTATTTTGTATAGGGTCCCATATTAGCCATCGTCTTTTATAACCTTAGTTGTTTCTGCAGGCAGAAACTCATGGGTTCCCACACATGTAAAGTTAAAAATAGTGCATTTCAAGCCATGGTCCACATGCCACCCAAATTTTGGCCAATTCCGAATCTGTTTTATAAACTTACCCATTTTAGGGGGTTAGGAGGGTTACTAATGGGGTTTGACACTAAACTAAAAAATATGAAACCTCAATGACTCAATCCATAGTACTGCAAAATCTGCTAATGTTTAAAATTTCGACCACTAGAGGTGTTTTGAGCAACAATCGGTAATGCTTCTGACGTCATAGGACTGTTAACAACCCCTAACTGTCATGGCACAAAAACGTTCACCAAGCAACCCGCCAACGAGAAACATACAACTGGTTGCCCTTGTAAGACTATGGCGAATCAGAATTTTCATAATTTTTTTTCCCAGTAACATACAAATAAGTTTTACACTTTGGGGGCTTGTGGGGTAAATGTTGTGGCTAAAAGGTTGAACACAACAATCGACACAAGCTATCCAAATTTGAGCCAATTCCGACATTGTTTACAAACTCACCCATTTTAGGGGGCTAGCGGGGTAAATACTGGGGTTATCAACAAAAACAAAGTGGTGTGCACATCTACATAACTTTATCTACCATCTGTGTAAATTTCATCCAAATCCATTAAACATTTGATGGAAAAATGAGTCGGACAAACTTTAGGCAGAAAATAACCCAATTTAGGGGGCTAGCGGGGTAAATACTGGGCGTAATCAACAAAAGCAAATCGGGATGCACATCTACATACCTATATCTACCACCTGTGTAAATTTCATTCAAATCCATCAAATATTTGATAGAAAAACGAGTCGGACAAACTTTAACAAGAAAATAACCCATTTTAGGCGCTAGCAGGGTAAATACTGGGGGTAATCAACAAAAGCAAATCGGGATGCACATCTGCATTCCTATATCTACCATCTGTGTAAATTTCATCCAAATCCATCAAACATTTGATGGAAAAACGAGTCGGACAAACTTTGGGAAGAAAAAAAAACAAAGAAAACAAAACAAAAAAAAACAAATTCGAGTAAAATCAATATGTGTCTCCTTCAGGGAAGGGGGCCCATAATGAGTCGAAAAGGTCGAAGTATTTCAGTTGAACAACATTTAAGAAAAACTGGTTATAACAATTACCACCAACTAACACGCTTGCTACTCAGTCATTAATATGGTAATGTTTCATTTTTTACTATGACATTTCATGTTTCAACATTTTCTATGACACTTCACAGATTATGGCAACACAAAAAAAAATAGCCACAAAGCTCTGATTTGTATCATCATAACTGACAAATTTAACAACCACATTACATTTGTGTCAGAACTTGCTGCTATATTTGGTGGCAAATAGCTTATAATTTTTTTTTTAAGTGCAAAACTCCTTCAAGCTTTGCAATTTACAACACTCTCACTTAAATTCAAACCATACTTCTAAACCTTGTGCTTCCTTTTAGCAACCAAAATCAATCATAAACGTATAGTTTGGGCAAAATAATGAATAGCTTATTCCTTCATTTCCGAATGACAACTAAGAAACTGTTTTTTTTTTCTGTTTAGTGTTAGCACTGCAAGTGCAAGTCTTTTGGAAATAATGGTGTTCCTTGAAAGTTCACTTTAAGAAACATTTCCTGTGAAGCAATTTAGCAACTACTGTTTAGAGAAACAGTACATGTCCATTATATCAACACACAAGATTGCACTTGGTTGCACATACTGTTCATATGATGTGTTACTGTAACGCGCCTTTTCAGTTCGATATGGACCTGCAGTTAACAGTTGTTGCAATCTTTATTGGCAATATAAAAACCGGCATATAAAATCCAGACAGGAAAAATCACATCTCTCTTGCACAACGACCAAATCACGACCACCACGTGCATTTATGCCACGTCGAGTATCGCCACGTACAGAACAAACACTGGGGGCGCCAACGAGCACATGTGACGTCATAATTATGTAACATTACGAAACCAAAACTTGAAATTGTCATCACCCAGTTATTTTAAAATTCCTGTTGCTTCTACAATTGTTTGTTCTGCATTTGATATTGCCTGAATTTCATTGAGGCATTTACCTTCTTTCGTAGCATTCAGAACTAAAACTGAGTATTTCTTGTTGTTGCTGCATGACATATTTGGAATAGCAGATGTTTTATCCCATTTTGTTCCTAAATCTTTGTTATTCCGTTATTTATGAAAGGTTAATCGTGACTTTTCTTGCTGTTAAATGCCCTTTTTCAAGGTGTTAGATACACTTTTTAATTCAATGATAACTGCAAAAACTAAAGCCCACTTACAGTATTAAAAAGTCACGACTAACCTTCAAACAAATAAATTGAAAGATGGCGAAATAATTATTTAACTATACTCACTGTCAAACCTAAGAATATAGTACACGGGTTTGGCTTTGGATAAACGCGGAGCAGACAACACAACTACAGGCCGGTTCACACGCTACGTGATTGGTGGAGCTGCCCTGTCGCCTATTTCGCCCGGCATGTAGCTTTTCCAAGTGCGCATGCGCACAAAAACTGGAGCTGCAGCTCCAACATAGATAATTTATTATTGACATATTTTTTTTAAATAAAAATACTGCCGATCGAGACGGAAAATATACCTATTATTGTATATTGCAAAAAGTCTGCTGCGATGTGTCATATAGGAAATGTGTGCAAAAAACGCCTTCCAAGTTTTATCCGGTTAAAGGAACATCTAAACCTAGCTGATCGGCTGCCATAAGGTTAAATAGCTTAGATGCGTATACTGCGTCACCAATCCTAACACTTTAAGTTTATTTTTATTTTTTTAAACTTCGTCAAATGGGACTACAATGGTTATGCTCCGGCATATTCAAAGCCTATTCTGATAAGACATAAACCTATCATAGCTTGCTGTGTAGTTAAGTACAGTAAACCCCAGTTAATTCGGACCCGTTTGGACCAAAGTATTTGTCCGTATTAGACG
>NC_137252.1:23719533-23779157 GCF_965637545.1 Phallusia mammillata | reverse complement strand
GTAGATTACTCAAAGTCACCATGCAGTGGAAAACAACAAAAATCGCTTACTTCATAGTGTATGCCCCAGATTCTAGCCACAGTGACATTTGCTTTGAAAACTTCTTCAGCATTTTGCAAGACGAGATAAATAAACTAAACAGTAACGATAAAATAGTTATGCTTGGTGATTTCAATGCATCAGTAGGTACCGACACTCAAGTTAACTGGCCAAATGTCGTGGGAAAATACGCACAAGGCAACCACAATCAAAGGGGTCTACATCTGCTCCAATTTTGTGCAATTAACGACCTATTCATTGCTAACACCATCTTCAAGCATAAGGAAAGTCGCAGATACACATGGACAGCACCAGACGGATTCACAAAGAAGCAAATTGACTACATACTGATGTCAAAAACGCAACAGTCAGCAGTGAAGAACTGCAGGTCTTACCAGTCTGCAGAAATAGGTTCCGACCACTCTCTAATAATTGCAAACACAACGACAGAAAGTCCAAAAAAGTCCAAACACAAAGTGCACAAACCTCCAAAGCGTTACAACAACGATAAACTAAGCTGTGAGAATACTCGAGAAAAGTTTGAGGCTGTAGTGGGTGAAAGATTTGCAACTCTTCTGAATGATGATCATAATTTGCACCCAAACGAGTTCTACAATGAATTCAAAACCATAGTACACAAAACTGCAGAACAAGAAATAGGCTTCAAACACAAGAACGAAATATCAGGATTACCACAGACAATCATAGATCTCTGTGAGAAACGCAGAGCTGCGAAAAGAAACATGTTAAATAATCCTAAGAACACTGAGCTTAAAGAAAACTACAGAAAACTAAATAAGAAAGTCAATATAGCCGTTAAAAAACAAAAGAACATGAATCTCAGAACCGAAATAATTGAAATGGAGGAAAATTTCAAAAGAAACAACTCTAGAATGCTGTTTAAACGACAGTTACGACAGTTAGAGGGTAAAAGTTACAAATCTACATCAGCAATGAAAGACGCTCAAGGAAAGCTAAAGATGGGGAAACAAGACATCCTTGACATTTGGAAGTCTCACTTTAAGAAACATCTCAACACGCACTTTACGCGTGACCAGGATGCTTTATTTGAATTCGACCAGACTAAGAACGAAGAAGAAGTGTCTATCCCGTCGATAACAGAACAAGAAGTGATTAAAGCAATTAAACAAATGCACAACAGGAAATCACCAGGTGTTGATGGAATAACATCAGAATTATTAAAAGCTGGTGGGGATGGGATGATCAAAACATTGACATTGCTGTTCAATAAAATAATCACAGAAGAAAAAACACCAGAAGATTGGTCTAAGATGATTATAACCCCAATACACAAAAAAGGCGACAAGCTAAATGCCAAAAACTACAGAGCCATTTCACTCTTATCAGTCCCTGGGAAAGTTTTTTGTAAAATACTGATGGTCAGAAACCAGCACTTAATTGAAAGGTATATAAGCAAATCGCAATTCGGTTTCAGACCAGGCAAGGGAACTACGGATGCAATTTTCATAACAAGACAGATAATTGAGAAGGCAAGGGAACACCAAGTCCCATTGCACCTCAACTTCATCGACTTCAAGTCCGCCTTCGATACAATATGGAGGGAGGCGCTCTGGAAGATGCTTGGCCAAATCGGAATTCCCTTACAATACACCAGGATTATGAAAACACTATATGATGACACAAGATGTGCAGTCAATGCAGGAGGCCAACTTACAGACTGGTTTCCAGTTAACGTGGGAGTGAGACAAGGTTGCATAATGTCACCGAGCCTGTTTAATATATTCCTGGAGCATATAATGAAGGACATCAAAAGCCTGGACAAAGAGTTCAAACTAAAAGAGGACATGTCAATTGACATAAGGTACGCAGACGACACTACGTTAATTTCAACTGTGTTCGAAAAACTAAAATTATCAACCCTCGAACTCGAAAAAGCCTGCAGAAAATGGGGCCTGAAGATAAACCCTTCGAAATGCGCAATCATGTCTCCAGAAGAACACGAAGACATCACAATAAACGAACGCATAGTCCCAAAAGTAAGAGAGTTCAAGTTCCTCGGCAGTTTGATCCCTAACTGTGCCTCTGACGTCCAACACAGAATATCCATGGCGTCACAGGCGTTTGGTCGTCTAAGGAGTAACATCTGGACCTCTAGAGACATGTCCAGAACCCTAAAACTCAAGTTATACATCAGGGCTTTAATCCTTCCTATAGCGACGTACGGTTCTGAGTCGTGGACTCTCAGAGAACAGGAGATAAGAGCTCTGCTGGTGTTTGAAATGAAATGCTTCAGAACAATCCTAAGAAGGACACGGAGGGACAGACTCAGCAATGAGCACATTCGAAAGACGCTGGGCATGACCGAGACCATAGAAGATGTGGTGTCGGCGAGGAGACTTCGATGGTTCGGGCATGTCGCCCGAAGCATTGAACTTACAAATTCCACCTACGAGCAAGACTTTGGTAAAGCTAGAAGAAGAGGACGCCCACCAAAGAGATGGACAGACGCCATCAGACAAGAGTGTGGAGTTCCTCTTCTGACGCTAGAGAGGGAAGCGATCAGAAGAAAGAACCTTGTGTCCATCAAAGCGAGGGGACGCCAAGTCCTGTGCATTGATTGATTGATTGATTGATTGTATGTTGTTGTGGGAATGCTTTCGAGAGGAAAAAATTAACTTTTAGTTTGGTAACTTGGCACTTTTATTTTGCCAAGTTATTTTAAATTTTATGATTGGCTTGGACCGCGATGGCTCGAAAGAGTTGCAAAGGGACCGTTCTAACAAAAAATTAAAAAAGTTTGAGAACCGCTGGTTTAATGTACAAATTCTAATGCTTCTTGAAGACGTTACATTTGTCACAATTGCAATGAATGCAAACGATCCATTGGCTGTGTCAGCAGTGGCGGCTCGCGCCTAAAAATTGTGGGGGTGCTGCTCCAAATTTTAGCCTTTGTTGAACAAATATAAGTTAGCAATATATAGAAAAGCTACATTTCTAGTTTTCTTGCCATTGTTTTGAAAAACAAGTACCGTTTTCTGTTTTAGAAAAACAAGTACCGTAATACAAATCTTAATTAGCAACTCCATAGTGACGTAATTTTTGTTACGCAGTAATGTACACGAGTGTAAACAACAGACGATATCATTTGTGTATTTTGTTTACTTGCACAGCGACGGGCCAAACTCAATAACATGCAGTAATAATGTGGAACAAAAACATAGGTGACACGGACTCGAAACGAAGCGGTTGTAAATACGGTAAAACACGACAAGAATATCGAAAAAACAATAAGAAAAAAAGTAATGGGTCGAAAAACTTTGAAGTATTTCAGTTAGACAACATTTAAAAAAATGGTCTTGTTTCAGTAACTTACGGTCACAGTCAGCGTTTAACATATTCTATGACACTTCACAGGTTGTTGTCACACACACAAAAACTAGGCATACAGCTGTTTATTGGTATCATAACTGACAAATTTTACAACCACTTTACATTTGTGTCAGAACTTGTTTATTTTAACATATTTTCTTTGAATTTTTGTGTACAGACTATTATTTGTCTTTCAGATTCTTAACTGCTATACTTGCTGCTTTATTTGCTGGCAAATAGCTTGTAATTGCTTTTTTTAAGTGCAAAACTCCTTGAAGCTTTAAAATTTACAACACTCCCACTTAAATTTAAACCATATTATTAAACCTTGTGCTTCCTTTTTACAACTAAAAAGAATCATAAAGTTATAGTTTGGGCATGGTAATTGATAGCTTCTTCCTTGATACCAAATGACAACTAAGAAACTGTTTTTTTTTTCTATTTAGTACTAGCACTGCAAGTGCAAGTCTTTTGAAAATAATGGTGTTCCTAACAAAGGTTTGCATCCTTTTCAGAGGTAAAAAGAACTGTTTTGCCTTTGCAGGACTCATGGAAACAGCAAACAGGATTTTTCATCCTACTAATTTCACTTGTCAAAACATCATCTAGAATCTAGATTATTTTCAAAGTAATCATGAACATCAGATCTACAGAAACATTTTCATTTGAGTAACTAGCTTTTCTTTGTCAACAATAGGATGTGCTTGGTGTCACTACTATCTTGTCTGTAGAATGTTCATTCTTAAGAAACACTTCCTGTGAAGCAATTTAGCAGCTACTGGTTAGACAAACAGTACATGTCCATTATATCAATACACATGATTGCACTTGATTGCAAATACTGTCCACATGGTGTGTTAAGAAATCCACACTTTAAATTGTCTTCACTCTTTTTTTTGCCTTCATTTCAAAATTCCTGTTGCTTGCAGTTGTTTGTTCTGCATTTGATATTGCCTGAATTTCAGTGAGGCATTTAACTTCACAGTCACAAATTTAATTTTTCTTTGGTAGCATTATAGGAACTAAAACTGAGTATTTCTTGTTGTTGCTTATTCCTGCATGACATTGGAGTAGCAGATGTTTTGTCCCATACTTTCACAAATCTTTTTAATTCAGTTATTTATTATAAAGCTTAATTGTGACTTTTAAAGGTGTTAGATGACCTTTTTTTCTGTTTCAAGGTGTTAGATACACTTTTTTAATTCAATGATAACTGTAAAAACTGAAACTCACTTACAGTCATCTTAAAAAGTCACGACTAACAGTCAAACAATAAATTTAATGATAGCAAAATAATTATTTAACTGCACTCACTGTCGAACTTAAAAACACAGTACACGGGTTTGGCTTTGGAGCTCACTGACGCGAAGCAGACCACACAACTAGCGCTACGTCACGGGAGGGGCTGCGCGAGCCACAGCCCCCTCTCGCCCATTACGCCCGGCATGTAGCTTTTCCAAGTGCGCATGCGCACAACTGAAAACGTCATGAAACGTCACGAAACTGGAGCTGCAGCTCCGCCATAGATAACTTATCATTATTTTGATTTTTTTTTAAATAATACAAAATTTTTACTAATTTTGTTTTAATAAATGCCGATTAATGCCATAAAAGTTATTCTTAGTATACACTGAACAAACATAAAAACTATATGTAAAGATTGTTTTGTATAACAACTTGGAATAGGAATGTCAAGTAAAAATACTGGGGGTGCTGCAGCTCCGCAGCCCCCTCGCACGAGCCGCCCCTGCTTGGTGGTCACTACTATCTTGTCTGTAAAATGTTCATTCTTAAGAAACACTTCCTGTGAAGCAATTTAGCAGCTACTGTTTAGACCAGCGGTTCCCAAACTTTTTCATTTTTTTTTCAAAACGGTCCCTTTGCCATTATTTTGAGGGCTCGCGGTCCTTGAGCCTAAATATGTATTTCATAAAAACGAAAGTTGATTTCAGGATTTTAGCTAGTTATGCAAAATTGCGCATAAAAGTCATCCAAACACAGCTTGTGACATCACAGACAAGACAAATGCACTACAATTGTGCGCGAACAATTACATTTTTGATAGTTGTCATTCATTAAAGGCTATTGTTAAGCAATGGAGACAGTTGATTCTCAATTCTACTTTGATTTAAACTTATTTAGTGGCACAAACTGACGCCAAATAAGATTATTGAATTACTTCAACCGCTTCGCGGTCCCCCCAAAATTGCCTCACGGACCCCTAAAGGACCGCGGACCCCATTTTGGGAACCGCTGGTTTAGACAAACAGTACATGTCCATTAAATAATACACATGATTGCACTTGGTTGCAAATACTGTCCACATGGTGTATTAAGAAACCAAAACTTCAAATTGTCTTCACTCAGGTATTTCAAAAATCCTGTTGCTTCCGCAATTGTTTGTTCTGCATTTGATATTGCCTGAATTTCAGTGAGGCATTTAACTTCACAGTCACAAATTTATTTTTTCTTTGATAGCATTAAGAACTAAAACTGAGTATTTCTTGTTGTTGCTTATTCCTGCATGGCATTGGAGTAGCAGATATTTTATACCATATTTTCTTAAAAGTTTTTAATTCAGTTATTTATTATAAATGTTAATCGTGACTTTTCAAGGTGTTTAATTCAATGATAACTGCAACAACTGAAACCCACTTACCAGTGATGGGGAGACTCGAGTCAGTGACTCGACTCGAGTCCGACTCGAGTCAGCTTTTCAAAAGACTTGACTTGACTCGAGTCTCAGTTGTGAAAAGACTCGACTTGACTTGGACTCGTCTTAGTAGAGACTCGACTCGGACTCGGACTCGTTATTTCATCAACAAAACGGAAATTTCTTATAATAGATAACCTGTTCAGTTGGCTTCAACCAAACATTAGCAGCAATTTACTGTGCGGTGCGAAGTTATTTTTGCTTAATTTTAACGTACGAAGTCGCTGCTACATTTTGCTAAACTTTCTTACGCTGACATTAAGCGTTGTACTAATTGCTTGGGTTTTAAGGTAATCGAATGCAGTACATGCCAAGGCCAAGTATTCGCTTTAAGCGCTTATATTACTGAACAAACGTTCTAGCGCATGCAGTAAAATATGAATTTTCGGTTTTCAAAAACTCCTTTGAACAGGTTAACGTTCTTTTCCACAATGTTTAATCAGTGTCAATTAACAGGATTTATTAAAGTTAACCCTACTCTGAATTAATAGGATTTGTTCATTGTAATGAAGCGGTGTCCGTTTTAAGTTAAAAAGGGCGCGATGAAACATTCAAATAGATTAACTATCTAAACCTTTTTTCAAAAACTTTTTGTGACTTGCCTTGACTCGAACTGCTAATGACTTGACTCGACTTGAGACTCGAACCGCTAATGACTCGACTCGACTTGAGACTCGAACCCCTTCTGACTCGACTTGACTTGGGACTCGAACCCCTAATGACTTGACTTGACTTGAGACTCGACTGATGGGACTCGTTACCCAACCCTGCCACTTACAGTCATCTTAAAAAGTTACCACTAACCTTCAAACAAATAAATTATAAGATGGCAAAATAATTATCTAACTGTTCTCACTGCCGAACTTAAGAATATAGTACACGGGTTTGGCTTTGGAGTTCACTGACTCGAAGCAGACAACTCAACTAGCGCTACGTCACAGGAGGGGCTGCGGCAGCCACAGCCCCCTGTCGCCTATTTCGCCCGGCATGTAGCTTTTCCAAGTGCGCATGCGCACAACTGCAAAACGTCACGAAACTGGAGCTGCAGCTCGACCATAGAAAACATATTAATGCAATATTTTTTTTAAAAGGAAAAAAATGCCGATCAAGGTGGATTTTTTTCTAATTTTATATTGCTAAAGAATAAAAAAGAATATAATGGAAGTTATCTGTAATATTGTGGTAGGAATATTAAGTAAAAATATCTAAGGGGTGCTGCAGCTCCGCAGCACCCTCGCACGAGCCGCCCCTGTGTGTCAGTGACTCACCAATAATGGTCAACACGACAATAAACGGCTTTTCTAATACAACCGACGCAGCACCGTGCTCCACGGAAGTCAGCAACGAAAAGAACTAAACCACGTTGCGGAATCAATAGAAATCGGCAATTACTGGCAAATAAGATGTAACATACATGTTGTTTATACGCAACACCGTTCTAAAGCCACACATGCATGCAATTATAACGGTAGACTAGAAAATAGCAAATATATTTTTAAAAGTTTTTTTTTTATTACTAGAATGTTATTGCCTCTCGCTCGAAGCTGGTTGTGGCGGTTCAAGCTACACGCAAACAACATGCAGATACAGCTGGACAAAAGGTGAATGTTTTATCACCCCTCTCTGTGGATATCTGCACCACCTTGTTATTATTTCGCCAACTACTGCCTTTTGGTACACGCTTTTATCCCTATTGTTAATAAAACACTATCAGCAATCGTTTGAACTATTTATGACGTCATAACTGTTACGTTATGCGTCGCCAATTGATTCCACGTAAAGTAAAGTTATCGTATATTCAACGTTGACCGACAGATAAAATCGCCAGTCTGTTCTTACAACGAGTGGGACCCACTTGATGAGGTGATCGTCGGTCGCCCTGAAAACGCGTGCGTACCCCCGCTTACTCACGAAGTAAAGGTATGACAATCTATGCATATTATCAAGTTTATATTTTTAGATCCCTTGCATTAGCTTTGGAATTAATGAACTTCACCTTTGTGTTTCCAGGCTATCACCAGTCATCAGCAGTGGGAGTTTTTTCGAAAGTTCGGGGGCCAATTTTTCCCACAAGAGCACGTGAAAAAAGCGGTGTCCCAAATCGAAGAAATGTGCAATGTGTTACGCCACGAAGGCGTCACTGTGAGGCGTCCTGACATAGTAGATTGGAGCAAAACCTACGAAACACCAGATTTTAAATCCAAAGGTAGATAAATAATAAAATAAAATTATATGACAATAACTGTTTAAGTGTTAATATAAAAAAAAACAGAGAAAGGGTAAAATGAGAACAACGTCACCTATCTTGTGTATTTTAGGTGTATGCACTAAGCGCCTAAAACAAGCGACATTTTCAACCGAATTTATGTGCTCTTTTAATTGGACCCCTATATGCCAATAGATAAACTAAAAAAGTTATTACTAAATCAGAAAACTGTCTGTGGCTCGATATTTTTATTCATCACTTTATATGCAGGGATGTACGCAGCTATGCCACGAGATATCTTGATCGTGATTGGTGAAGAAATTATCGAGGCACCAATGGCTTGGCGTTCCAGGTTTTTCGAATATCGCGCTTATCGGTCACTGATGAAAGAATATTTTCAAGCCGGGGCTAAATGGACCACTGCTCCTAAGCCTCTTATGAGTGATGAGTTATATGATCAGGTAAGCGAATGTTGTTTCGTGCTGCTTTTGCCATGTGGAATTGCGACATCAAAAAGGGGAAGTACTCAATATACACGTGGACCCAATTATTAACTGAAAAGCCGGCGGTGGCCTTGTTCTCAACATGTTCGTGCATTACGAAGCAACAGTGGGTCACGACTGACAACCCATTTCACACTGCGAATGCACGAGGTATTCATTTTAGAATGCGCACTCACGTGTATTTTTTGTAGTTCATTGTTTTGTGTCAACAGCGAAAGTGCATTATCTCACCCGAGAAAATCCTTTCGCCCCCTTAGTATTGAAAAACGCTCCAGTGTAGTTGATCTTTCCTAGCAATTGGCCACTTGCCACTTGGTATCATAGACGAACAGCAGCATCAGTGGCGGCTCGTGCTTAAAATTTCTGGGGTGCTGCTCCAAATTTTAGCCTTTATTGAACATATATAAGTTCTCAATATATAGAAAAGCCACATTTCTAGTTTTCTAGCCATTGTTTAGCAAATATATCTATTTTTTGAAGCAATAGGATATTTAACAACTATATTCTGTGGAACACAGTTTTAGTTTTGGCAAAAAAATGGACAAACAAGAAATTGCGGCACTTTTTTTTCTGATCAACCTCTGCAGATTGGTCACGCTTGGATGCTCCGTTGCCACGTGACCATTTTTATCAGTTTTTGCTTGTAATAGCATAGGACGTTTTAGCTTTTTTTCCAAGTTTGTACTAATAAACAGTGGCGGCTCGTGCCTAAAATTTGTGGGGGTGCTGCTCCAAATTTTAGCCTTTATTGAACATATATAAGTTGTCAATATATAGAAAAGCCACATTTCTAGTTTTCTAGCCATTGTTTTGTGAAGAAAAACAAGTAATACAAATCTTAATTAGCAACTCCATTGTGACGTAATTTTTGTTACGCAATACTGCACACGAGTGAAAACAGCAGACGGTATCATTTGTGTATTTTGTTTACTTGCACAGCGATGGACCAAACTTAATAATATGCAGTAATAATGTGGCACAAAACCACACGTGACACAGACTCGAAACGATTTAAATGCGGTTATAAATACGGTAAAGCACAACAACAATATTAAAAATAGTAATAAACTAGAAGGGCGGCTTAGCACATTTTGTTGTTGCATTTACACTATAACCTATTTCAAAAACATATATATATTTCCCATGCTTATTTTGTATAGGGTCCCATATTAGCCATCGTCTTTTATAACCTTAGTTGTTTCTGCAGGCAGAAACTCATGGGTTCCCACACATGTAAAGTTAAAAATAGTGCATTTCAAGCCATGGTCCACATGCCACCCAAATTTTGGCCAATTCCGAATCTGTTTTATAAACTTACCCATTTTAGGGGGTTAGGAGGGTTACTAATGGGGTTTGACACTAAACTAAAAAATATGAAACCTCAATGACTCAATCCATAGTACTGCAAAATCTGCTAATGTTTAAAATTTCGACCACTAGAGGTGTTTTGAGCAACAATCGGTAATGCTTCTGACGTCATAGGACTGTTAACAACCCCTAACTGTCATGGCACAAAAACGTTCACCAAGCAACCCGCCAACGAGAAACATACAACTGGTTGCCCTTGTAAGACTATGGCGAATCAGAATTTTCATAATTTTTTTTCCCAGTAACATACAAATAAGTTTTACACTTTGGGGGCTTGTGGGGTAAATGTTGTGGCTAAAAGGTTGAACACAACAATCGACACAAGCTATCCAAATTTGAGCCAATTCCGACATTGTTTACAAACTCACCCATTTTAGGGGGCTAGCGGGGTAAATACTGGGGTTATCAACAAAAACAAAGTGGTGTGCACATCTACATAACTTTATCTACCATCTGTGTAAATTTCATCCAAATCCATTAAACATTTGATGGAAAAATGAGTCGGACAAACTTTAGGCAGAAAATAACCCAATTTAGGGGGCTAGCGGGGTAAATACTGGGCGTAATCAACAAAAGCAAATCGGGATGCACATCTACATACCTATATCTACCACCTGTGTAAATTTCATTCAAATCCATCAAATATTTGATAGAAAAACGAGTCGGACAAACTTTAACAAGAAAATAACCCATTTTAGGCGCTAGCAGGGTAAATACTGGGGGTAATCAACAAAAGCAAATCGGGATGCACATCTGCATTCCTATATCTACCATCTGTGTAAATTTCATCCAAATCCATCAAACATTTGATGGAAAAACGAGTCGGACAAACTTTGGGAAGAAAAAAAAACAAAGAAAACAAAACAAAAAAAAACAAATTCGAGTAAAATCAATATGTGTCTCCTTCAGGGAAGGGGGCCCATAATGAGTCGAAAAGGTCGAAGTATTTCAGTTGAACAACATTTAAGAAAAACTGGTTATAACAATTACCACCAACTAACACGCTTGCTACTCAGTCATTAATATGGTAATGTTTCATTTTTTACTATGACATTTCATGTTTCAACATTTTCTATGACACTTCACAGATTATGGCAACACAAAAAAAAATAGCCACAAAGCTCTGATTTGTATCATCATAACTGACAAATTTAACAACCACATTACATTTGTGTCAGAACTTGCTGCTATATTTGGTGGCAAATAGCTTATAATTTTTTTTTTAAGTGCAAAACTCCTTCAAGCTTTGCAATTTACAACACTCTCACTTAAATTCAAACCATACTTCTAAACCTTGTGCTTCCTTTTAGCAACCAAAATCAATCATAAACGTATAGTTTGGGCAAAATAATGAATAGCTTATTCCTTCATTTCCGAATGACAACTAAGAAACTGTTTTTTTTTTCTGTTTAGTGTTAGCACTGCAAGTGCAAGTCTTTTGGAAATAATGGTGTTCCTTGAAAGTTCACTTTAAGAAACATTTCCTGTGAAGCAATTTAGCAACTACTGTTTAGAGAAACAGTACATGTCCATTATATCAACACACAAGATTGCACTTGGTTGCACATACTGTTCATATGATGTGTTACTGTAACGCGCCTTTTCAGTTCGATATGGACCTGCAGTTAACAGTTGTTGCAATCTTTATTGGCAATATAAAAACCGGCATATAAAATCCAGACAGGAAAAATCACATCTCTCTTGCACAACGACCAAATCACGACCACCACGTGCATTTATGCCACGTCGAGTATCGCCACGTACAGAACAAACACTGGGGGCGCCAACGAGCACATGTGACGTCATAATTATGTAACATTACGAAACCAAAACTTGAAATTGTCATCACCCAGTTATTTTAAAATTCCTGTTGCTTCTACAATTGTTTGTTCTGCATTTGATATTGCCTGAATTTCATTGAGGCATTTACCTTCTTTCGTAGCATTCAGAACTAAAACTGAGTATTTCTTGTTGTTGCTGCATGACATATTTGGAATAGCAGATGTTTTATCCCATTTTGTTCCTAAATCTTTGTTATTCCGTTATTTATGAAAGGTTAATCGTGACTTTTCTTGCTGTTAAATGCCCTTTTTCAAGGTGTTAGATACACTTTTTAATTCAATGATAACTGCAAAAACTAAAGCCCACTTACAGTATTAAAAAGTCACGACTAACCTTCAAACAAATAAATTGAAAGATGGCGAAATAATTATTTAACTATACTCACTGTCAAACCTAAGAATATAGTACACGGGTTTGGCTTTGGATAAACGCGGAGCAGACAACACAACTACAGGCCGGTTCACACGCTACGTGATTGGTGGAGCTGCCCTGTCGCCTATTTCGCCCGGCATGTAGCTTTTCCAAGTGCGCATGCGCACAAAAACTGGAGCTGCAGCTCCAACATAGATAATTTATTATTGACATATTTTTTTTAAATAAAAATACTGCCGATCGAGACGGAAAATATACCTATTATTGTATATTGCAAAAAGTCTGCTGCGATGTGTCATATAGGAAATGTGTGCAAAAAACGCCTTCCAAGTTTTATCCGGTTAAAGGAACATCTAAACCTAGCTGATCGGCTGCCATAAGGTTAAATAGCTTAGATGCGTATACTGCGTCACCAATCCTAACACTTTAAGTTTATTTTTATTTTTTTAAACTTCGTCAAATGGGACTACAATGGTTATGCTCCGGCATATTCAAAGCCTATTCTGATAAGACATAAACCTATCATAGCTTGCTGTGTAGTTAAGTACAGTAAACCCCAGTTAATTCGGACCCGTTTGGACCAAAGTATTTGTCCGTATTAGACGAATATCTGAATTACCCTATGTGGATTAGTTTCAACCTTCACACATTATACATCATTTGTACGTCGAGTTTTGTCTGAATTAGGCGAAGACCCAGGCTAACCAAGGTTCACTGTTGCTTGTCCGTTTCTCTACTAACGTTGCACTAGGTCAGTTAAAAACACGGTCAATATTAACATTTTATCACACGCTACGTGATTTCACACGCTATCACACGCTACGTGATTTACATTTTATATCGTTTATTTTAGAACTACCCAATGGAGTATGTAAAAGATCGTCACAATCTCGCGAGCGAAGGACGTTATGTCACAACTGAATTTGAACCCTGTTTTGACGCAGCAGATTTCATGAGATGCGGAAAAGATATTTTCGTTCAGCAAAGTCAGGTTGGTGAGAAATTGATAATTGTGCAGCAAAATTCCCACAAATGTCATTTGATTATTAAAGCGGCTGCTTGTTTGGTAAATGTTTTTGACAAATCAACGATGTAACAAGACACTTTTGGTAAGTTCTTTTACTACAATGTTACGTATTTGTCGCAGCGAACCCAAAAGTTCTTACTGTTTCCGTAGACTTAAAATACAGTAATTATCACGGCAAAATTGCAACAATTTTGTTCGTTTTGCAATGCTAATGCTTGTGTAATATTCGTTTTGCAAATGCTTGTGAAATATAATAACTGCTGTATATTAAGTCTACGGACTTTGACACAGTTTAGCGAGTGGCAAACAGTGAGAACTTTTTTTAAGTGTTACCGGGTTTACGCATACATTATAGGAACAAATATTTGTTAACGACACATTAAGGTCATGAATTTTGGCTTTGCTCAGTCACATGTTGCGCAATCACATTTTAAACAATGTTGTGCGACGTCGCATAAAAAGAAATTAGGGAAAGTTACATAAAATTCATACTGATCGATAAAAAAAAAAAAAAAAGTAAAGTTTTAAGATGTAGGCATAATGGAATGCATTTATGAATTTTAAGATTTTACGAATCAGCACAATCTTTATATTTAAAACTGAAATATTTTGCTTCATAAAAATTAGCAGAGTGCGAAACGTGCGTTTGAAGTGTTAAATTATCTGTGGTTATTTTTGGTTTGGTTATGCTGTTTTACATCATGAAGTATAATATAAAAATATGTGCCAGACGAACTCAATCGTACCTACTGTATTCACAAACTTTTGATATCTATCTAAACTTGACCTTTATTTTACAAGGTCACAAACTTGTTTGGAATAGAATGGATGGCCCGCCATCTTGGACCAGACTATAACGTGCATTTACTGCAGTTCAAAGATTCAAAGCCAATGCACATTGATGCTACTTTCAACGCTGTTGGACCGGGACTAGTGATTGTCAATCCTGATAGACCATGTTTGCAGGTTGGTCAATATGTTAAAGATCCCAAAATGTGTTATTCTCGAGCATTAAGTCAGCAACTCAAGTTTATTTGCTATGTCACTTTATCACATTGCCACCGTTGGCAGTTACGTAAAACAGCAAGAACACCGGGTTATCGGGTCAAGTGTGATTTGAAAAGTTATTGAGTTCTATGTTCAGGGTATGAGTCGTTTACAATTTCGGACAGAATTGGGATGGTCCTAACTTTGTGTCTATTATTAAATATTTCACGTCACAAAATGCCGCACGATCCTATTTCTATGTTAAACTGGTTGTGGTATGGTTACTATATGACAAACACTACTTCATGCTTGTGTATCGAACATTTTTCAACTCTTCTTTGTTTGTGTTTCAGTCTGAGATGTTCAACAAAGCCGGTTGGAAACTGGTAAAGGCCCCAAAACCAATGGTGCCTGATGGTAAACATGACCACATAGCTGTGATATAGCTGTTTTTATTTCGAGTCAAAACTATGATTTGCACACAGATCATCCATTGTGGATGTCATCAAAATGGTTGAGCATGAACGTTCTTATGTTGGATGAGCGAAGAGTTATGGTTTGTAAACACGAAATACCCACTATAAGAATGTTTGAAAGTCTCGGTAAGAAATTGTTTTAAAAAAGAAATAGTTAAAAGCACGACTTAGTGGTAGGCTATTGTTTAATGTCGGTAAAAGGCACAATGGAAAAATGCTGACGGTAAAACCGGCATTTGTTCCTTTCATTTAAAAGCTTAATTTCGTGTACGTTACAGGAATTAAGGCAATACCAGTCGACATACGGTTTGCCAATTCGCTTGGCGGAGGGTTCCATTGCTGGACCACTGACGTCAGAAGAAGGGGTGTTCTGGAGTCGTACTTTTAAAACAACTTAAAAAAATTGCTGCCCCATTATTGGTCAATGTCTATCCGTAAGAAAAGTACATTGATATAACCGTATTTAGCATTGTTAGGCGAATATTCCCTATGTAGTTTTGTTGTAGTTTGTATGAACCTGGTGCTGTTTGACCGCAAAAAATTATTTGTGTTCCGTTAAAAAAAATGAAACAAACTTTAATGAGGCCTAAATAAGGGCAAATTTGCGAAAAAAAACTTGTATGTGTGTACCCAACCAGTTTCCACATCAATAAAATCAGCAGTTAATTGCATGTATTTAACGTAAATGATCTCTATTGGCTCACTTTTCTTGACAACGCTCTAATCCAGTAGTTTCCCACCGGGGAGGAGTTTCAAAACACAAGAGGAGGAATTAACTTTAATTATAGATGTGGTTTGTAAATGGACACTTGATAAAATACCCAATTTTAAATGTTTTTTGTATGGTTTAGCATCTACTAGTATAGTCTATTTGGGAGAAATGAGAATATTTTGAATTGTTAGGGAAGAAATACATCGATAAAGTTGGGAACCACTGCTAGATAATTAGCAAAATCGATTAAACGTATTTTGACAACATTCGTCGTACCCGTCTTGATAGTTAGTATAACTGCCTCGAGGTATACTTACTTTTTTAGGTTTCCTAGTGTACTTCACAAATCACGTCAACATAAATTCAACAGATTTATTTTTTGTATCACCCCATAATAACACAGACTATGTGTTGGCGCTGTCTTTTAATTAGTGGAGGGCGTGACTCTATGCTCCCAGACAGCTGTTACCGAATTATTTCGGCAGGCCTGATAAACCGATCTTATGCACCAAGCCTGCTTACTTAATTCGCAACCGATCCAGAACCCTGCAATCACGGCTCACCACTAAAGCCAATTATACTCCCTCACACTGGTTTAGCTTATGGGCGCGACTTATATTTAAAACAATGTAAAAGCAAAGTTACACCGGGCACGTGGCAACCCACCACCAACACCAACACCACCACGTTTCACAGCGCACAGAGAAAAGCCATATCAACGACTAGCGACGCGCTATTTAAGGCATGTGGAACAAGAAGGCACATTCCGGCGCAATCAACGTCTTGCAAACCAATCACCCCTAAGGTGAAGCAGCGAGGGTGCCACAACACAAAAACGTAATTAAGGTGCCACAACGAAAAAGAACGAAAACAATAAGTGACGGTGACAAAAATCAACAAGCAAATAAAATTTCGCTACACAGCACAGCAGGGGTGATCGCTTAAATTCCTAGAACGGTTCTCAACGCGCCTTTCCTCGCGCTCAACAACTCCAAGGCACCAAGAGCCAAAATAACAAATTCTTTTATTAGGCAATTAAGGACAGAGGTGGCGCTCGAGGGTTCAGCAGCAAGACGAGCACAAGGGCAAAAGCGGTTTCTGCAAATATGCACTAATTTAGTTAAGGAAACAGACGAGAAATTATCAGTACAGTTGACTCTTACCGAATTATTATAGGACCAGAGTCACAGTAACATTCAAAGCGATCAGGAGATTTTAGGTTCTGCAAATGCAGCATCAAATTCAATAAACATCACCAAAACACATTAGTAACGACCAGCGAGACTTTAAGCAACAAAGCTTACCGGAATAATACAGTTATTTACGCTTTACAGCAACAACAAGTTGGCTGACGACGGTGTGGGATCCGTGGGCCAGAAATGCACAATTACACATTGGACGACCGGCAACAGTTCAGTTAGCACAAATTTCCTATTCGTTACCAAAGAAACAAACATAACCAGTCAATTAAACAAAGCATGCTTTCTCTATAACAGGTGTGGCCAACACGTCGATCGCGATCGACTGGTCGATCGTCTGCTTTTGACTGGTCGATCGCACTAAATTCTCCATTACTAATCAAAAGCTTATCAATTGAAAAACAAATTAAATAATATAAAACAGCACTTCTGACATTTTGACACAACCCACAAATGTGCAATGAGACAATAATAATGTAAATGTCACTCTCTTTGTTGGGTAACAATTGTGATTTTCGTTTGTCGTCACAACTTTAATGTTTGCGTTAACGAAGCAGTTGCAATTGATTGAGGAGATTTAAAAGTTTGAAAAATATGTACATATGCGACGTTTTATTGTTGCAAGAACTAGGTGATGCTTTATAATAAAACTCATGAATATAAATATGTGGTAATTGTCAATCAAATCTCATGCAGAAATTTGCGTTATTGCTTTGTGTAAGCCTAAATTACTACTGATCAGTCGATCGTGTGCAATTAAGAAAATTTTCGTCGATCTTAACGACTAACAAGTTGGCCACCCCTGCTCTATAACATCCAGTCGCTAATAAACACGAGGCAGCCACAGGGTTGCCAGGTACTGTCGGCTGAATTCGGACAGTATTTGACTGAAAATCGGACATTTTAGGACAAAAAAACGAGAGCGTACAATTGCAGACAAGGTATCAATATCGAGGTGCCAACTGCCATTTTTGTGCGTTTACGTTCCCTACACTCATAAGCGCCGAGTTTTACACAAACGCAAAGAGGCGGACGTAAAATATGACGTCATTTATGCGTGCAAACACAAGAACTGAAATCCTAACTTAAAGCCCAACAAACTTCCCATGTTTGAAAAAAACGATATGTTTGAAATAATATTTAGTTGTCAATTGCAACACGTTGCTGTAGCATTTATCATTGGTTTCGCAACGTTTAAAAAATGTTTCGTCAACTTGTTGCTTCATATCACCTTAGATAACCATTTCTTACAATACAATTACATTGTACACAACAATGGCCAAACATTCACTGGCAGACAATTATGTGTTTAATGTCATAAACAAGGTACTAAACAAAACAAGTTGCACTTTTAAACCACGTTTTGTGGTAAAAAAGGTTTGCAACCTTCAAAAAGTAGGAAGGAGACAAAAAGTTATTCAATCAGCAAAATTCGGACATATTAAGACAAAAAACTAAATGTCCTAATGATTTTTAGGCGTCGGACACAGCATGTGAAATTAGACCAATTTATTTATTTTTTTCGTTTTTTCAATTTTTCGTTTTTTGTCCGATTTTTACGCCACCTGGCAACCCTGGGCAGCCACGCTTACAAGTCGTGACTTCAGTAAAGCAATGCCAAGGTTGTGACATCATAAGCACCGTTTTGTGTAATAGATAATGTCACCAGGTTGCACAACATTGAACCATACAAGTAAGTTAAGGCTACTGGCGGGAAACATAGAAAACATAATAATATGTACAATAGCGATGTAACACTGATGGGTAATCTAAAGCAGGGCTTCTCAAACTGTGGGTCGCCACGCCGATTTGGGTCGTAAAATATAATTTTGGGGTCACGAAAAATTATGCGTTGTTATGTCAGTCACAATAAATGGTATACGTGCGTACATTTATTGTGTAAACATCAGTCCCGTGTATAGGCTATACCAGGGGTACACAACCTTGTGGCTGCACAGAGACGATTTTGTTCGGCCGTGAACGAGTTTGTTAGAATATATGTGACTGACGGCCGTGACGTAAATAAAACTCTTTTGCCAAATATTTTGATTTTCAAACTGGTCTAAACACATTTTGTGGAACTTGAAAGAGTATTACAAGCGTATAGTAGTATACGCCTGACCGTTGTAGTATACGCCTGACGTCATAAAAGCTAAGACTGTCAACTTGTGTGATCAAGTTGGAAATTAATTTAGGCTTTTTAGACGCCATTAAGATGGCACATATATATACACATCAGTAATGTCTTTACATTAGTAATTTTAAAACACAAGTTGGCGAAAAAGGATCTGTGATGCGGCTGTCACAGCGAAAAGGTTGTGCATCCTGGGCTATACCCATCAAGGGGTCGCGTAGAAATTTCTGTTTTAAAATGGGGTCGCATAGCAAGAAAGTTTGAGTTGCCCTGATCTAAAGTAGCGGATAAAGAGTAATTAGAGATAAAAAAAATTGCCGACATTCATCTCTGCACATAAAAAGACATTCAAATTAGAAAAGTGGCTCAGCACACATTGCCATTGCACATACACTGCGTACACTTTATTTATAATCGGTTAAATTGGGTCCCATATCAGCCGCTGTCTTTTATACCCTTAGTTGTTTCTGCAACCAAAAACTCATGGGTCTCCCACACATGCAAAGTTGCAAATAATGCATTTTGCAAAATAACTACGACAAATCTTGATGCTATCTGTTTAAAGAGGGCGATAAAAAAGTCTGCAGACATAATCATGCTATATGAGGTACAAACTATAGAAGTCGCATTCAATTCAGACATTGTTTGCAAAATTTAACCATTTACGGGGTTAATGGGGTAAATGGTTGGGCTACGTGGTAAAACTTCACCTCAAAATGGAATATATTGTCTAAATTTTATAATATTGTTTAAAAAGTTAACCTTTTTAGGAGCTAATGGGATTGACGGTCAAAAATGAAAAACGACACTTAAAAATGACATATAGCACAAACTGTCAAAATTCCAACCAACTCGGCCAATGTTTAGAAATTACACCCGTTTTAGGGGTTAATGGGGTGAAGGTGGGGCTCACATGGTAAAAGATATTGATGGATGACGTTCTATAAACTGTCTAAATTTCATCCAATTCAGACATTTTTTAAAACATTTACCCATTTTAGGGGGCTAGTTGGGTAAATATTGCGGATGCAGGGTGAAACACAACAATCGAAACCTAATTATGGCAAACTGAACAACTATTAAAATTTCATCAAATTCGGACATCGTTTTAAAAATTCACCCATTTTAGGGGTCTACTTGGATAAATATTGGGGCTGCAGGGTGAAACACAACGATCGACACCTAATTAGGGTAAAATGAACAAACGCTCCAAATTTCATCTAATTTGGACAATGTTCAAAAATGCACCCATTTTAGGGGGCTAGTGGGGTAAATACTGGGGCTATTAAACAAACCGAAAGACAAATCTGCATGACCATATCTACCATCTGTAAAAGTTTCATCCAAATCCATCAAAGATTTGTAGCCAAAAGTGCATGGACAAACTTCACGGCGGAAAAAAAATTGAGTGAAATCAAGATGCGTCCCCTTCAGGGAAGGGGACCCATAATAACAGTGGCCAGGACAACGCGGTTAAACATCATCATCTGTCAAACGCGTAATTGAATGCTCGATGCGTCATACGCATCTGTGACGTCATCAATATTTCAAACATAACGACTTTGTCAAGTAATGTTATGACATTAGGCATGTCTGCGTCATGGTTACGTCAGGGCATTTCGGAAGAGGTAGTGATGATTTTTGTTGTTACTCAAAATCGGCAATTTTTTTAACTTTAAGACCCAGTGGTACTAAAGCTGATTTTTTAGGGAGAAGAATGATCAGACACTTGCTGTAATAACCGCTATAGGTGCGCAGCCTGGACCTGCGCCGTTTGTCACACTAGATGTCCGTACAGCCTGTACTCCAAGACGACCCACTCTTGCGTGTGCAACGAATGTTCTTGTTGGGCGATAAAAGGCAACGCTGACCACTAACAGCAAGACGACAACGTCAATAGCGACGGCAACGGTTTTTCTGTAAACCACAAAATAAAATTATCAGTCATACGTAACCATTATGACGCCAGGCGACAATTCACATCAAGCAGTTTGAACAGTGCACAAATGTCGCCAATTAAATCTACATTAATCGGTCGCATTCCACATCAAATGACTTCCAATTACTATATATGGGTCGCGGTATGAAAAAGTTTTAAAACTACTGATGTATAAAGTAACCGGTTTTGTTGGAAATAGTAGATTGACGTCATTTGCACCTTATGGTGTTAAGCAGTTGTTGTACAGCAGATCTGAGAATTGCGTTAAAAGTTGGCCAGTCCGCCCAACAAAGTTAGCCTTTCCAAAGTGAATCCGTAACGTTAGGGAGTAGAATTGTGATCGAATTTCAAATGTGTTCCCCGTGCCCCTGCGTGGCGGCGCTTGGAAAAATAGAACAGTGGTTTATATATTTTTAGTTGGACAAATGTGTATGTGTTGAGTTGTACAATTTGCGTATTTACGCACCACTGTGTAGATAAGTTTTGTTTGTTGTGCGCTAATAAATGGGCGATCAAAAAAAAAAAAACTACAAACACAGGAATTAGACAGAAACGCGCGTCACGCCTGTTAGCGGTACCGTTACACCTCAGGATTGGTAAAAAAGAGTAGAAGAAAGCCGAGGCCTTTACTCCCTGCCATTGGCGGATATGCTTGGGGGCTGCGAGAAGCGGCGCGAAGTGAAGAGAAAAAGGAAGTTATGTCACAATATAAGTACGAACTAAAGCGAAGCACTTGTAAAAAATGCAAACTGACGCAAACGACCCTGGGGCGAGTCTTTTTCATTGCTTAGAAGCACTTAATGAGCAGCGTCGCCATGTCCGAGTCATGTTAGAAACGTCTGGGAGGTAGAGAAACCGGCGTTTAGAAAGAGGCAATGGCGATAAAAGAACGCAAATAGCACGCTTCAAAGCGCATCAGCGAAAACGGCAGTTAGGTCGCTACAGCATAATGATTTGGAATGTAACCTTTGCACACCAAACAGGCGAGTTGCTGTAAAACGCTGCCTACACAAACGTTGTGTAATTTGGCGTATGAGTAAAGTAGTGCCACGGGCTTCGCTTGTCCTCAGCCTGTGTGGACCTACTTCCTGAATTGCCACACCAAGCCTAACTGCGTAAAACTTTCCATTCGCTTGGCGGTACTGCAGGGGCAAGTAACACAATACAGATTCTGTGCGTTTTTTCTTCGTTTTGCCGCGTGGTTAATAAGTGGGAGAGGTTTTGGCTGCAGAACAGGTAAAGGTTAGGATAAATGGACCGACAAATGACAGAGCATTCCGGCCAGCCAATGTGATTTTCATCATGCTTACTTTAGAGTTCAGACCGTCTAAATGAATCACTTAACCTTCATTTGGCAAGTATCAAAATAAAATCAGGTTTTAGCTGGAGCCTAAACTATTCGGCAATATTGGTCTTACGATATTCAAAATAAAAGATTGGTACAAAAAACTATAGTTCAATCTTATACTTATTCAGTTTTGGTCCAGATTTGTTGGCTAGGTTTTTTTTAGTAATTGATACTAACAACGTCGAAGAATGAAGCGTGCATTATTGACGTACGGCTCAGTTATCCAACTACAAGCCAGACAGGTGGGTTTTGCAGTGTTGTACATGTAAATGTATGGTTATTTCCGCCTGTTTGCATTAAGCTTAAGGCATACTTAACGTCAGAGCTGGATTATGTGTTGGAATCACATGAAACTTTCTGGTCTAACTTGACAATTTATGCGTGTGTGTGCGTAATCTAAACCATTTTTATTATGTTTAAAATGCGTATTTTAAAAATGCTGTTGGGTAACATACACACGGCGGCATACCTGCCATTAGATACGGCGCACCGTTTGCAGAAAACTGTCTTAGATCCTTAAACAAAAATAAAAATTTAAGCGTTGAAAAAACAAACCTTAGATAAGATTGGATATAACCAACATAAAAGCCTATACTCAACTCCGGTTGGGCGTAAACTTTACGCCGCAAAGTGACAAACCCTTCCACAATCCGGTGAAACTGTTTAAAAGCACCTAAACAGGAAAAAAATATGATTTTGTTTAATGTTTATTAACAGTTCGATTAAAACGTTTCACAATTACACAGAGGCAAAACAATGTTTGAGACAGTGTTCCGTAAGAACGTTTTGTACGGGAAACTAAAAACTATCGTTATTTCCTGTTTGACGTCACCTAACGTCGCCAAATACTAGAATGTTGTGTATTGATTTTCTCTGTAATAACTATTACAAAAGGCTTTGTTTTCACGCATCAAAGCGCTCATACTTCTGGCCTAGCCACCACAAAAATTGTTTTATACATTTTAAAGTCGCTTAATTGTATGTGACGCATTATTAATTTTAAAGATTAGTTTACTTCAATCGATGTCCTAAACTGCCAGAAACTTTTGACAAGCTAACACGTTAATTTTTGTAAAGCTACTAACCTATATGTCTGTGTCGTAACAGTAAGCGTTCTTGATTTTTCGGTTAAAACTATAGTATAGAGTATAGACTATAGAGTAAGACAGTCGTTGTTCTTGCGGTAGGCAGTTATAGAACAAAGATTAGACTGTATATAATTAATTTCACAAAGCTATGTGAGATTGAGGTCTCACAACCTTGCGTTTCCAAGATTGTACATTAACGCTCCAGAAGTTTGGTTATTTTGTTGTTTATTTTACACAGAGCGATCCACGAATATCAGTTCAATGCAGTACAAAAGAAATGTCGAACAGAATGTAGAACGTAGAATAATGGAATGGAATGAAAGTTCGGCTTATCTTATTACGTATATATATATATATACATCTAAACACAATGCCAGTTATTTCAAATATTGTTTGTCGACATTTAATGATCGGGCAATAAAAGTACTTAAAAGCTATTGTCTAACTAAGCATCTTAACGACTTTATAACGACTGCGCTTTGCGGGACCAACGCGGTCTTAGTAAACACAGACAATTTCGTACACTTTGAGCATAGGCGCCGAGTTTTGCAAATATGCATATGTTTGAAATAATGTTTATTTCGCAATTTGCAACACGTTGCTGTAACGTTTATCATTGGCTTAGCAACGTTCAAAAATGTTTCGTGAAGTTTAACCACTTATTGCAACACATTTGCACTGTACACAACAATGTACAACAGTGGTCTTCAACCTTTTTAGCACAATCGCCCCCTTGCTAGGACACTGGCTTAAAATCGCCCCCCAATACATTGTTATTTTTTATTAAAGTTCTTGACTCTTGAGCATTTGCGTGCAATTAGATTTACCCAGCACCACGAATGCTTATGTTAACAGTTAAAACCCAATTTAATTGCTAAAACAACACTGAGGGTCAATTGCACGCAATTCTAACGCATTCAAGCAAAGTTTGTGACGTCATAGATAAGATTACATTATACGATTATGCGCAAACAATAGCCGTTTTTGTTATTTTGACTGGAAACAATGCGGCATTACTCGGTACAAGAGAAACCTGTACGTTCCACTTTATTAACTTACACTTCCAGATTTATCAAATTAAATTACTTCGCAGTTTTTGAAGCGCTAGTAGGCCTATAGAAAGTGTAAAAGTGAAACAAGTTTGAAGGAAAGATCTTCACCGTTATATTAAAAGAGGTATAGCTGGATATAATCGCCCCCGTTGAAGAACCCTGATGCACAACATTTACTGGCAACCAATTGACGTAATAAACAAGGCACTATAAGTACCACGTTTTGTGGCTGCAGCACGATTGTTTAAATACAAAATGTTTCTCAGTTTTCTTCAGATTTGACGATATTTCGTACGATACCGCTACAAACTAACCGAAATATCCACGGTGGCCGCCACCGTGCTTTAAAAACCCAAGGTGGCGGCACTATTTAGGGCGTTAGCCAAGATGCCAAAAGGGTCATTCGAATTCCAACGGTTCGTTGCCAGTAAACAACGACCAAACATTTTAAAATTCCGTAAAATCAGCACAAATTAATAAAACTCAATATTATAGTACATTAAAGCTAAAAAAAATTATCACGTGGTTGTTGGCGTGTAACCCGGGGCTGCGGCGTTTCCCCTCCTCCCGTAAGCGGGCGCCAATACCTCTGTTGTGCTTTTTACCACCCTTTAATGCTTAAATTGTAATGCTTCTTGAAGACGTTACATTTGTCACAATTGCAATGAATGCGAATTCGTGGGTTGTAAACAATAACCGCGATTGAAATCAATTGTGTATGTTATGTGTTGGTTCCCATCCCAATAATTTCCATAAACGCATGACTAACGTTGGTCAGATTCTCGGGTATGCGGCATACCTGAGGTTTTCGTCCGGGTATGCCTAGCATACCCGTGTTCGGCGCCTATGACCTCAGGCATAATAGCTAGCCTGCCAATCACAGGGCAACAAAAAATATTTTTTACCGGTGTCAGTAATGTTTTAACTGATTTTGACTAATTCTAGTGCCCTTCTAGTGTATGCGGCATACCCGAGGTTTTCGTCCCTGTTTGGCGTCTATGTTGTCTGAAGTGCAAAAAACATGAGGCTAAAAAGGCATGTTTTAAGTTTCAAATTTTCGTAAAAGATTTGCTTTCGGCCGAATTACACAATAACAAAAAATTAGTAGACTTAACTTTGTGACGTTTAAGTCACAGAGATTTCTAGTTCTCCGTTGGCCAATGAACGGACCGGCTTTCGTAAGGGCAAATTGCATGACGTCTTTTCACAGACAGTCAGGAAACCGATGAAAGTTTGTTGTAGACAGACATGTTGGTTTATACGTAACACCAGTGGCGGCTCGTGCCTAAAATTTCTGCAGGTGCTGCACCAAATTTTAGCCTTTATTGAACATATAAGTTGGCAATATATAGAAAAGCCACAATTCTAGATTTCCAGCCATTGTTTTGTGTTGAAAAACAAGTAATACTCATCTTAATTAGCAACTCCATTGTGACGTAATTTTCGTTACGCATTAATGTACACGAGTGTAAACAGCAGACGGTATCATTGGGGAATTTTCTTTACTTGCATGGCTTTTGACCAAACTCAATAACGTGCAGTAATACTGTGGCACAAAAACACAGGTGACACAGACTTGAAACGAAGCGGTTGTAAATATGGTAAAACACAACAAAATATAGTACAAAAACTCAATATATAAAACAAAATAGTAATAAATGAGTCGAAACGTATTTCAGTTGGACAACATTTAAGAATAACCGGTTATAACAATGTCCACTAACTATAACACACTTGCTATTCAGTTATTAATATGATCATGTTTCATTTGAGTAACTTATAGTCACAGTCATTGTTTCAACATATTCTATGACACTTCACAGATTATTGCCACACAAATTAATTGTCTTTCAGTTTGCTTATAATTTTTTTTAAAGTGCAATACTCCTCCAAGCTTTGAAATGTACAACACTCTCACTTAAATTTAACCCATATGATTAAACCTTGTCCTTCCTTTAGTTTGGGCAAAATAATTGATAGCTTCTTCCTTGATTTCCAAATGACAACTAAGAAACTGTTTTGTTTTTCTATTTAGTGCTAGCACTGCAAGTGCAAGTTTTTTATGGAAATAATGGTGTTCTTTAGAAAAGTTTGCATCCTTTTCAGTGTTGAAAAGAATTGTTTTGCCTTTGAAAGACTCATGGAAATTGCAAAAGAGATTTTTCATCTTAGAGTTCAACTTGTCAAAACATCATCTAGATTATTTTCAAAGTAATCATGAACATCAGATCTACAGAAACATTTTTATTTCAGTAACTGGCTTTTTCTTGTCAACAATAGGATAGGCTTGGTTGTCACTACTATCTCCTCTGTAGAACGTTCATTCTTAAGAAACACTTCCTGTGAAGCAATTTAGCAGCTACTGTTTAGAGCAGTGGTTCCCAACCAGGGCCTATGGCCCCCCAGGGGGGCCACGAGCTGTGTTCTGGGGGGCCACAGGAGTATATTCACCAGAAACACCCACAAAAAGCCATTTTCTTTTTTTAACGCGCATAACTAAGTGTGTGTTGCAAATAACTTTATTCCTAATTTAATCTACTATTTCACACACTTTTTGCCTATATTAAGGTTTTTCGCGATTACAGATTCTTTTTTACTCTATTCGACCTGTTTAAAGCCGAAATTAGTACCGAATTCAAACACGGGTTGCCATTTCAATTTTTTAAGGGGGCCACAGGACTTACAGCGTTACTGGAAGGGGGCCACAAGGTCAAAAAGTTACGTGTAGGGGGCCATGGTCCACGTAAGGTTGGGAACCACTGGTTTAGAGAAACAGTACATGTCCATCATATCAATACACATGATTGCAAATACTGCCCACATGGTGTGTTAAGAAACCAAAACTTGAAATTGTCATCACTCAGTTATTTAAAATTTCCTGCTGCTTCTGCAATTGTTTGTTCTCCATTTGATATTGCCTGAATTTCAGTGAGGCATTTAACTTCACGGTCACAGAGCTATTTTTTTCTTGGGAAGCATTCAGAACTGAAAGTATTTCTTGGTGTTGCCCATTCCTGCATGGCATATTTGGAATATTTCACAGTAGACCCGGAACAGACAACACAACTACAGGCCGGTTCACACGCTACGTGATTGGTGGAGCTGCGCGAGCCGCAGCACCCTGTCGCCTGTTTCGCCCGGCATGTAGCTTTTCCAAGTGTGCATGCGCACAACTGCAAAACGTCATGAACGTCACGAAACTGGAGCTGCAGTTCCACCATAGATAACATAATAATGCCATAATTTTTTCTAAAAAAAGGGAAAAATGCCGATCAAGGCGGAAATTATACTGATTATATATTGCTAAAGAATAAAAAATAAGTATATTGAAAGTTATCGATAATATTGTGGTAGGAATATATTAAGTAAAAATATCTAGGGGGTGCTGCAGCTCCGCAGCACCCTAGCACGAGCCGCCCCTGCGTAACACCGTTTTAAAGCCACACAAGCATGCAATTATGACGGTGGACTTCCTGGAAAATAGTAAATATATTTTTAAAAGTTCTTTTTTTTCTACTAGAATGTTATTGCCTCTCGCTCGAAGCTGGTTGTGGCGGTTCAAGGTACACGCAAACAACACGTAGATACAGTTGGACCAAAGGTAAATGTTTTATCACCCCTCTCTATGTGGACGGCTGCACCACATGGTCATTATTTCGCCAACTAGCCTACTGCTTTTTGGTACATGCTCAGGATTTTTCTCGTAATATCCAATGTAAAACTGTCAATAGCAGATTAATGTTCATGTTTATCCATATTGTTAATGAAACACTATCAGCAATCATTCTTAACTGTTTATGACGTTATAACTGTTACGCTAAGTGTCGCCCATTGATTCCACATGAAGTGCCTGAAAAAGTCTAGCAACAGGACGTTTAGGTCTTCATGTCCATATTATACCATTTTTACCAACTTAAAACTTAAGAACAGAAGTCATATGTTCAAATGTATATTTTTTATCAATGATCGGTCGGCAATAAGTATATCTAACTTAAATGTCCGTATTCGCGGCAGGTGGGATTTGGTTGCCTGATTGCATGCACCACTTATTTTTGTATAGTTTGTGAACGCTGAGGCTCCTTGCATATCTTATTCAATAGCTAAATTAAACACAAGCGGAATGCAATTAATAAAGCAAACGACCGGCGGAAAACATGTTACAGCCCACGATACAAATAACTAAACAACAAAAGCTATCGTATATTCCAGGTTGACCGACAGACAAAATCGCCAGTCTGTTCTTACAACGAGTGGGACCCACTTGATGAGGTGATCGTCGGTCGCCCTGACAACGCGTGCGTACCCTCACTTACCCCTGAAGTGAAGGTATAACAATGTATGCATATTATAAAGTTTGGATTTTGGGCTCCTTTGGAATAGCTTTGCGTGGAATGGAAAGACACGCTGAAATTAATGTATTTCACCTTTGTGTTTCCAGGCTATCTCCAGTCCTCAGCAGTGGGAGTTTTTTCGAAAATTCGGTGGCCAATTTTTCCCACAAGAGCACCTGAAAAAGGCGGTTTCCCAAATCGAAGAAATGTGCAATGTGTTACGCCACGAAGGCGTCACAGTGAGGCGTCCTGACATAGTAGATTGGAGCAAAGCCTACGAAACACCAGATTTTAAATCCAAAGGTAAATAAATACTAAAATAAAATTATATGACAATAATTTTTTAAGTGTCAATATGAAAAAAACGGAGAAAGGGTAAAGTGAGAACTACGTCACCAATCTTGTGTATTTTAAGTGTATGCCCTAAGCGCCTAAAACAAGCGGCATTCACAAGCGATTTTATGTGCTCTTTTAATTGGACCCCTATATGTCAAAAGATAAACTGACAAAGCTATTAGTAAATCAGAAAACTGTCTGTGGCTCGATATTTATTTTCATCACTTTATATGCAGGGATGTACGCAGCTATGCCACGAGATATCTTGATCGTGATTGGTGAAGAAATTATCGAGGCACCAATGGCTTGGCGTTCCAGGTTTTTCGAATATCGCGCTTATCGGTCACTGATGAAAGAATATTTTCAAGCCGGGGCTAAATGGACCACTGCTCCTAAGCCTCTTATGAGTGATGAGTTATATGATCAGGTAAGCCAATGTTGTTTCGTGCTGCTTTTGCCATGTGGAATTGCGATATCAAAAAGGGGAAGTACTCGATATACACGTGGACCCAATTATTAACTAAAAAGCCGGCAGTGGCCTTGTTCTCTATATGTTCGTGCATTACGAAGCAAAACAGTGGGCCAGAACTGAAAACCCATTCAACACTGAGAATGCACGAAGTATTCATTATAGAATGCGCACTCACTTGTATTTTTTTTGCTTCATTGTTGGGTGTCAACAGTGAAAGCCCATTATCCCACCCAAGAAAAACCTTTCGCCTCCTTAGGATTGAAAAACGCTCTATAGTGTAGTTGATCTTTCCCAGCGCTTGGTATCATAAACGAACAGCAGCATATAATAACTCCCGGACTTGCCACGTTCTGACCAAAAAGCGAGAAAGAGCAGAAAGAATCAAGCCAAAAAAAGGGTTTCGAGACATTTAAAAGTAGACAAACAGCAAAATTTTGCTCATACGAATTAAGTGCAAATCAAGGATAACATATATCAGAAAAAAGGTTTCATATATTATATTCATATATTATAGTATTAGATGACTGTGGTTTGTGCCAAAAAGTTTGCTGCGACGTGTCATGTGAGTCAGAGTTGCAAGCGGAAATCTGAGCCCGAACCCGGCCCGAACCCGGCCCGAACCCGGCCCGAACCCGGCCCGAACCCGGCCCGAACCCGGCCCGAACCCGAAAGTATAAGCCCGAAGCCCGACCCGAACCCGAAACTGCGTCATCAATCCTAACACTTTAAGTTTATTTTTATTTTTTAAAGTAAGCATCAAATGGGACTACAATGGTTATGCTCCGGCATATCACCTATATAGGTTTCTTTTTTTTTCAAAGCTGTATCAGATAAGACAGGGGTGGGCAAACTTTTCAGTGCAAGGGCCGCATTCAAAAGTTTATAATCTTACCGGGCCGCATAGTATTTCACCAACGACCGCCAATTGCTTGCTGGTTGTTTTAAAACAACTGATGCAAAGAATAATGTTTGTATCATATATATACCATTTAAAGTCGCCTAAAATGCTCTGATTAACAATTTCTGACTTGTGCATGAATTTAGCTGAACGGAGCTAACTGTTTATGACGTCATAAACTATATTGTGACGATTGCAGTGCTTTTTTTTCGTATTGTTTGCACATAATAAGCGGATAAAAAGCCTGGCACATATGGTTACTAGACTGCTAATCTTTTTTCCAGTCTCACGAAATCTGTTTTAGCAGTTTAAAAATCAAAATATTTAGCAAAATAGATTTATGCTTTATGCAAATACGTTTGTTCATAACTGTACAAACATTGGTTGAAACGCTACAATTGTAATTGTTTCAAAAAAACAAGCGTTTGTTGCAACAAAGGCTGAACCGCGTTTTTTGTTAATAAAGTCCGAGTGCCAACATTAAACAAAAAGTACTGCAACGACCTAAACATGATCCAAAGTGACCAAAGTTTGGGCGTCAACAGTGCAAAGTGGGCTGTTTTTGAAAACGTGAATCGCTTTTACTTTTATCGAACGAAGAAATTGTGTCAAGTGACGATTTGCATAATAACGTGGCAGAAACAACAGGCTAAAGCACGTGAAAAGTATCTGTGTTTAGTTCCAAAGTATCGAACGGGTACAGATACTGTATATGGCATTGGTATCGGCAAATCGCACCCCCGGTATTTTTAAAACTCTGCGCCTGTGCTCATAGTACTATTCAGCGTTACTCGGAGACATTTGGCGGGCCGCATGCGGCCCGCGGGCCGTAGTTTGCCCACCCCTGAGATAAGACATAAACCTATCACAGCTTGCTCTGTAACTAAGTACATCAGTAAACCTCAGTTCAGTTAATCCGGACCCGTTTGGACCAAAATATTTGTCCGTATTAGGCAAAGATCAGGATTAACCTATGTCAGGTGTGGCCAACACGTCGATCGTCTGCTTTTGACTGGTCGATTGCCACTAAATTCTCCATTACTCATCAAAAGCTTATTAATTCAAAAACAAAAAAATATCAAACAGCCCCTCTGACATTTTGACGCATCCAATAAATGTGCAATAATTATGTAAATATTACATCTTTGTTGCGTGATTTTGGCACCACATTATGTCGTAACAACTACAATGCTTGCCGTAACAACTTGAGCGTTTGTCTTAACGAAGCAGTTGCAATTGATTGCGGAAATTTAGAAGTCAAAGTATTTTACAGTTGACTTTGACGGGAGGATATGCGACTTCTGTTGTCATAAGAAACAAATGATGCTTGACAATAGAGCTCATGACTATAAATATGTGGTAATTATCAGTCCAATGTCACGCAGAAATTTGCGTTTGTGTCGATGGCAGCCGAAATTACTACTGATAAGTCGATCGAGTACAGTTTAGAAATTTTTCGTCGATCTTAACAACTAACAAGTTGGCCACCCCTGCCTATGTGGATTAGTTCAAGCCTTCACACATTGTACGTTGTGTGTACCTCGAGTTTTGTCTGAATTAGGCAAAGACGCAGGTTAACCGAGGTTTACTGTTGCTTGTCCGTTTCTCTACGTAACGTTGCACTAGGTTAGTTTAAAAACACGGTCAACATTTAAATTTTATATCGTTTATTTTAGAACTACCCAGTGGAGAGTGTGGAAGATCGTTACAAACTCTCGAGCGAAGGCCGTTACGTCACAACTGAATTCGAACCCTGTTTTGACGCAGCAGATTTCATGAGATGCGGAAAAGATATTTTCGCTCAGCAAAGTCAGGTTGGTGAGAAATTGAGCAAAATTCCCACACATCTCATGTTTTGGTTGGTTGTTAAACCGGCTGCCTGTTTGGGTAATGTTTTTGAGAAATCAACGATGTAACAAGACACTTTTGGTAAGTTGTTTTACTACAAAGTTCTCACAGTTTAACCATCTGTCACTCGCAAAACTGTGTCAAAGTCCGTAGACTTGAATTACAGCAATTATCACGGCAAAATTGCACCAATTTTGTTCGTTTTGCAATGTTAATACTTGTGAAATATTCGTTTTGCAAATGCTTGTGAAATATAGCGGGAGTGTCACCGGGTTTACTACGCATACAATGTGAGAACAAATATTTGTTAACGCAACATTAAGGTCATGAATGTTGACTTTGCTCAGTCGCATGTTGCGCAATCACATTTTTAACAATGTTGTACGATGTCGTGTAAAAAGATATTATGGATAGTTACATAAAATTTATACCTATCAGTATATATTGTGCAGCCAGTAAAGTTTTATGAAGCTAAATATAGGCATGATGGAATGCATTGATGAATTGTAGGATTTTACGAATCAGCGCAATCTTTATGTTTATGACGTGGTTAGTTATCCGTGGTTGAACTACAATTGACTAATTGTATGAAGCAATATAACTTGATACCGACTATTTGTGGTGAGATTCCAGTGACAACCTTTTTAGACTTTGGTCCGTTGAGATCAATGTTATACGTAGCTAATACGCGGTCTTGGTACGGTAAATTTGAACAGTCACTGGTTAAAGCAGATAATGGTCGGTAACCCCTGAGTAAATAGGACAGAGTTTGGTTAGGCTGTTTTACATCATGAAGTATAATATAAATATATGTGCCCGACGAATCGTACGTACCTACTGCATTCAACAAACTTTTCATGTCTACTTAAACTTAACCTTATTTGTTACAAGGTCACAAACTTGTTTGGAATAGAATGGATGGCCCGCCATCTTGGACCAGACTATAAAATACATTTATTACAATTCAAAGATCCAAATGCAATGCACATTGATGGAACTTTCAACGTTGTTGGACCGGGACTTGTGATTGTCAATCCTGCTAGACCATGTTTGCAGGTTGGTCAATATGCTTGAGATCCCAAAATGTGTTAAATCCGAGCATTGAGTCATCAAGTCAAATTTGTATAGGCTTTGTCACTTCATCACATTGTCATCGAACAGTTATGTAAAACAGCAAGGACACCGGGTTACACGATGATATTTCTATGTTAAACTGGCTGTGCTATGGTTACCACAAGACAAACACTACTTCATGCTTGATGCATCGAACATTTTTTCACCTCTTCCTTGTTTGTGTTTCAGTCTGAGATGTTCAAGAAAGCCGGTTGGAAACTGGTAGAAGCCCCAAAACCAATGGTGCCTGATGGTAAACATGACCACATAGCTGTGATATAGCTGTTTTATCGTGTCAAAACTATGTCTTGCACACAGATCATCCGTTGTGGATGACATCAAAATGGTTGAGCATGAACGTTCTTATGTTGGACGAGCAAAGAGTTATGGTCTGTAAACACGAAACACCCACCATAAAAATGTTTGAAAGTCTCGGTAAGGAATTATTTCCCAACTAAAATTGTTCAAAGCACGACTTGTAGTGGCAGGCTATTGTTTAATGTCGCCACAATGTAAATGGAAAAATGCTGACGTTAAAACCGGCATTTGTTTCTTTCATTTAATAGCCTAACTTCGTGTACGTTACAGGAATTAAGGCAATACCAGTCGACATACGATTTGCCAATTCGATTGGCGGAGGGTTCCATTGCTGGACCACTGACGTCAGAAGAAGGGGTGTTCTGGAGTCGTACTTTTAAAATGGCGTAAAAAAGGCTACCTCAATGTTATTGGTCAATGTCTATCGGTAGGAAAAGTACATTGATGTAACCGTGTTTAGCATTGTTAGGCGAAAATTCCCTAACAGTTTTGATTTAAAAACGCAATTCCTACATAAACCAGTGTTATAACAACCAGTTTACCGATTTTTGAGGTAGCTGTGCAAGGCGTTTAAACCAATCGTTATTGTTGTGTTACTGGTACTAATAAAACTCATCAACCGGCTCTGCTTCATATTTAACTTTCCAATCGGAAAATGATAAAGCCACGTTTTGTTACTGTGGTAGGTGCTATGTATGGCTGTTTCCAAACAAATTCTTATTGGATGATTTAAAATTTTTAATTTTTTGAAAATTATCAATCAATTGTTTACTAAACTTAAAATAATCAAATATTTTTCTAAGCAATAAACCTCGATACAGGTACAAAATCCATTTAATTAAAGACATTTGTAACATTTTTATGAAAAGGGATTACCGGGTAGGCTACACTGCAGCATTCGTTTCCTGCCTATTATACCCATCCTCAGAAAAAGTTAGACAAAAACATGACCGATGGAGGTGCAAAATCCATTCAATTTAACACATTAGCAACATTTTTATGAAAAGGGATTAACGATGGCACTGCAGCATGTGTTTCCTGCCTGATATACACATTCTCAGAAAATGTTAGACACAAAACATGATATTTTACAGTACACTCCAGTAATAATAACACCCAGTAATATTCAAGTTATTGATTTAAATGCTATAGACCAGTGGTACTCAATTAGTTTTGTCAAAGGTCCAAACACAGAAGTTTCCCAAGTCCGGGCACTATTTGTTACAGCGAGAAATTACTTGTATGTGCTTTCTTTCCCTGGTTCTAGTTCATGTCAGTAATCTGACTTCATTTACTGTGACGTAACACAGCGTCTACCATGATTGGTTAGAAATCCACAAACGTAACAATGCGTGTGATGTCATTTAGTTCTACTATTAGAGTTTATTGGGAGAAATGAGAATGTTTTCAATTGTTAGGTAAGAAACAGCTACATCGCTGAAACCGATTAAACATATTTTGACAACATTCCTCGTACGCAGTGGCCAGGGGTGAAAATCCATTAAAATTATTGGGGGGGACCTATGACTGCTGTGAGTAGATGACGTCACCTCGATTGGGGAAGTCATGACGTCACCAAACAGATTTTATTTGACAACAGATAATACGTTGCCTCGAAACCTTTGCAGCAAACTCCAGGAGGAAAAAAGAAAACAGATTTTAAGTTTTAACATTTTTGTGTATTGTAAACAAACAACAAACGAAAAAATCTATGACACATAATCAGTTTTGTTGTCAAATATGTCCAAACATGTTTCGACGAATTTCCGAAACAGCAACAAACTCTTTAGTGATTTCTTCAACCGGTACTTGATCGAGTAAATCTGAATGCACGTGACAAACAGCTAGATGATTTAAGCCAGGGGTTCCCAACCTTTTAACGATCTCGTACCACTTGGACGCTCTGTACTGCCACCCGTCCCAACAAAAGAAAATACAAAATAGACAAACCTACAAATGTGATAGTCTAAAGTTGGTAACAAAATGGTAGATACAACTTTTTCAAAATTTGTTTCTGGCATTTCCGACCTATTTTTAGTTTAAAACTAACATAATTTAACGCTATTTGTAACTTAAGCTATAAAACAGTAGATGATATCTATCAAGAGTCATCATTTGACATAATTAACGCCAACTGTCCCACAGCGTTGTACGGCTTTTCAAAGCAACTGTGCTTTTTGTTGACAATTTACATGACCTGTATTTTGAAGACTGTAATGATACGAAACAACAGGAATAGTTACGTAACAATAAGAACAGGTTTCGGGGATTTTTTTTTGTAAACAAACCAAGATAAAAGATAAATAAAATATCAAGTTGTGAATCCAGGTTTTTGTGAACAAAACGGAAGCTACTCGCGTACCACCTGAAAAACCTTCCACTAGTGGTACGCGTACCACAGGTTGGGAACCCCTGATTTAAGCGAACCTGGGTAGTCGTGCTTCTCAGCCAAGTTTTTAGACGCCGAAGTGTTGAAAAACTTCGCTCGCATTCACAAGAGCTGACAGGGCACACCAAAAGCAATTTGAGCAAAATAAACACCTGCGTGAATAACTGGCGTAGCTCGGAACTCATTGCGCGATAAGCTAACTTCGCTTCATTTACAGAACTTGCCCCGTGTGCTGCTTAAACATCGGCAACTGTACAGATAGTTGAGTTACATTCAATTCGGGATATTTTGAAATTAAATCTAAATTTGTTGCTGTGCCCTTCATTATCATACTTTCGATTTCCAAATATGTTTGGAAGCTTGAGTTGCGGACATCATACCGTTTCTGCAAACAGGCAAGTAAACAGTCAATAAACTCCACGTACAAAATTCTGTAATGATCTTTGGCACATTCGGCGTGGAAGTGCGGTGAGGATCCAGCGAAACGCGGTGTCGGCTGCCGACGGCGTGGCACAGAAATTTCATCAAACCCCAAATTCGCTGATATCTTTGTTGCTTCGTCAAAAAGGTTCGTGTACATTATAGGGTCACGAAATACTTGTATCTGCTTCGCTGTTGTCGCTACAGCCTCTATTGAACCTGCATAACATACAAACCTAACCATTGTGTGTCTAAAAATTGGTACAATTTACTACCTGATAAATTTGAAGAAGATGCCTGCATCGAGCTGTTTGGTTGTTCCAGCAGAGCTATTGGTTTTTTAACAAGGTATAAAGCCAAGAATGTTTCGGTTTTCTCGAAACGATTCAAAAGAGCATGGTTTTGGTGGCAGAATCTGTACTCCCCTCCGACATGCTGCGAAGACTTTCAGTTACAGCAGAATAATTTTCCAATACCGATAAAATTGCCGACAATCGACAAAGCCAACGAGTTGGACAAAGCGGCCGAATCGATGCTTTTGTATTGATGAGCTCCGTACTACAAGCAACGACACTTTCAAACATAACCTGCAAACATTAATCATGATTTAATAATCACACAAAAAAACACATATAAAATAGTTACGTCGCATTACCTTAAACTTTCCAGATCTCTTAAATAACACGCCGAGTTCATGGACCCATTGGACTGCGTCCCTGAAAAACGGACAACTAGCAATCGATTCCTGCATAACCAAGTTTGCCAAGTGTGACTGGCAATGGAAATATGTAGCGAGTGGGTACTGACTGCTAATAACGGCTTGACACCCATTGTACTTCCCACTCATATTTGAGGCTCCGTCGTACGTTTGTGCACGTATTTGACCAGCAGATAGGGAAAATCGAGTCAGAACGTCTAAAATCATCCTTGCAATTGCATCTCCAGTTGTCTGCTGCATTTTGTGCAGACCCAGCAAATCTTCATGTACACATAGCTCTGAATCGACATGGCGGATGCAAACGGACTCCTGCTCACTTCCATAAATATCTTGTGTGCCGTCGACCATCACTGCGAACATTCCATTGGCTTTAATTCTAGACGCTAAAATTCGTAAAATAAAGTGACTGAACATTTGTGTCATTTCTTGCTGACCACGAAATGAGGTGAAGTTGGTTTTTCGCTGGAGGAACTGTTTTAACTCGGCACTATCTTCAGCACGAAGTTTTAGGAGTTGGTGGTAATTTCCTTCTCCCTCGTCATGGCCTCGGATAGCAAGACCTTGTCGCAACAAATATCGCAAAGACGTGAACAATTTTATCAGCGATCGCCTGGCGGCAGCTTGCTGTTCGTTAAAGCCTGTGTTTATTTGAAGTGCAACAGACTTCCGCTTTATGGCATCTAGTTGCATGGTGGCAAAAGTATGTGTTTCTGTTAGTTGGTGCAAGTCAAATGAACTCTTTCCCTTTTTCCAGTTTCGAAAACCGTCTGATATAAACGCAGGCTCTTTTTTTTGAACTGCGTGCAACAAACCCAGTTTGTCTGCTTTTGAACAAATAAAACAGAGCACCCCATTAACACCTGGTACGCAATGGATCCACGGGAATAAAACATACCACTTGGTCTGAAATTTTAAAAATCTAACGCCGCAGTTCTTTGCTGGCAAATGGCTTACATCTTCTGGTTGGTTCTGGCAGGATTGTGACAAAAGATCCGCAGAATTTATTTCTGTTACACAGGAGTTGCTTCCCCCATCTGTTGTTGTGGAACTGGTTTTGCCTTTGAGTATTTTCATTTCCTTCTCAAGTAAAACACTTTTAGGCACTGCCGAATTGACCTTATCTACTTTCCTTAAGTTTGTTTTTCCACTCGCTGCGTTGGAAACGAAATACTGTTCTATCTTACTAACTTTAAGCCGTTTAACGTCTTGAGACATTATTCTTGTAGTGCCGCAAATATTCCATCAACTAAATGCACAGTCAAGCTTTTTGCACAGCCATCAAACAATTCGATTGAGTTCCATTGTTGACAATAATGTGAATTATGAAGTAGTATTATGTCATTAGATTTGTGTGATATTGAACAATAGACTTATATCTTATTTTTAGCTCAAGGGTATTACAAATATTGGGGGGGACAGATGAATGGAAGTCCCCCCCAACCAAATATTGGGGGGGACAAATGAATGGAAGTCCCCCCAACCAAATTTTTTGGGGGGGACATGTCCCCCCCGGGATTTGCGCCCGTGGCAGTGGCGTAGACAGACGAAAATTTTGGGAGGGGCCAAATAGTTTGCTGTCTAATACAACTTTTTGCTAATGCTCGGCGTAAGGCGTGCTTTTACCAAACACGTGACTTACCAAACTTTGGTTCGCCGATACAGCCAAACGCTTTATTGATTTATTCCATGTCTACATAAATATAAAAAGCATGGATTTCAGCTTACAACTTGGTGACAATGACAACAGTCATTTTTGTTAATTTATATATTCCTTTGATAGTTGAAAGACGAAACCACAATGATGAGGGACAAAACTACACTAAATAAAGTTTCTCAATACAAAACTTTAAAAATTTGGGAGGGGCCATGGCCATAGGCGTCGATTTAGGGGTGACCGGGGTGACATGTCTCCCCTCCTGAAAAAACAGGGGTGACAACATATGTATTGTCTCCCCTGCTTTTTGTTTGAAATAAAGTATTGCCAGGAAAACCATATGCACGCCTATGCCGTAAACCGGCTTTTTGTAAGATTGAAGGTCACAATCAATGACAAACGCAAGTGTCTCGTGGTTTGTTACGCAACGTAACAATGGTTGCAGTAACAATCGGCATTGTTACGTGATAGTTAATTGTTTTGTTCCCAGCACAGGCTGGTGGTTGAAGTATCTTACGTTTGCTTTATGTTAACTGCAGGAAAGACTAGTCCAGGGGTGCTCAACTTTTACGCCATGACGGCCGCATCGCAGATCTATATTTCACCAACGGCCGGCCAATTGCCTGCTTGCTTGTATTTAAAATTACTGATGTAAAGAAATATTATATATTATATGTCAACCATTTAATGGCGCCTAAAAAGCTTAGATTAATTTCTAACTTGAAGCGCAGATTGAGGTGAACAGTCTGACGATCAGACTTAGCTGTTTATGACGTCATAATCTATATTGTGACGCGTAGGGTATCTAGTTTTCCCCATTGTTTGCACACAATAGGCATAAAACGTCTGCCGCATATGGCCCCTAGGATGGTCATACTGTTTCAGTTCCATAAAATGTGTTTAGAGCAGCTTGAAATTTTTTTTTATTTAGGTCACGGCCGCCAGTACATATATTTTAATAAACATGTTCACGCCCGCAGGTTGTGCACCCCTGTATATACTAGTCAAACTAATATATAGGCATTTTTGCAGCCAAAACGCAAGCAACCCTCGAATAAGACGTTTTCTGCTTAATGTTGAGACATTTAAAAATCGTCACACGCAATGTAAATGAACATCTTGAACAACGTATACTTAAATCCTGTCGCAACTTCACTATCTGACTGTGTGAAAGTTTGTTATATCTGCGAGCTTTGTTTCGTTACGTGCAACCCAATATGGGTCATAACTTAGATCGTGCGATCGCCAGGACAACGGACCAGTTAACGCAACTGCTTTGTGTTCCTAATATTTTGGGTTTTAACGGCTGATGGATGTTTTCAAAACATGAAAAGGTCTCCCCGAAAATTTTGCCAATAGTTAAAAAATCGACGCCTATGGCCATGGCCCCTTTGACCCCTCCCTGGCTACGCCACTGCTCGTACGTATTGATATATAGTATAACTGCGTTGAAGTAGATATTTTTACAGGATTCCTAGGTGTACTTCACAAATAACATCAATATGAATTGAACAGATTTATTTTTTGTCTCACCCCATAATAACACAGACTATGGGTGATCTAAAGTAGCGGATAAAGGGTGACTAGAGATGAAAAACAACAACAAACAGTTTGCCGACATTCATCTCTGCACATAAAAAAGACATTCAAATAATAGTGGCCAGGACAGTGCTGTTGAACATCATCATCTGTCGAACACGTAATTGAATGCTCGATACGTCATATACATGTGTGACGTCATCAAATATTTCAAGTATAACGACGTTGTCAAGCAATATAATGACATTAGGCATGCGCCATGGTTACGTCGGGGCGTTTCGACAGAGGTAGTGATGGTTTTTGCTGTTACTCAAATTCGGCAACTGTTTACCTTTTAAGACAACGGGACGATACTGCAGTTGACGCAGTGGTATCAAAGCTGATTTTTAAGGGTTTTCCGCGAAAACAGCGGTTTTGTAAAACAGCAAATCACTTCAAGGGACAGGCAAGGATGGAAAAATAAATAATCGAACAAGATTTATAAATCAACAACAAGTCAAGACGCAACTTTCAACATTATAATGAAAACAGTAGCAGGCCTGAATCAAAATATCCCGTACATTGTAAAATGTTAATAAAAGGGCGTGCTGTCGTAATGCTAAAAGTCGAGGAGGCAAAAATAACAGTTAAAATCTAATAAAACGGACCTATACTAGTTCAGCACATTTAAAATACATTAGCATTTGTTAAGAACCAAAATTGATCAGATCAGATACGTAATAACTACTAAACCGATAATTTGAAGCAGTTTTCTTTTGTTTTTCGACATAACCACCACTTTGAACTGTTGATTAATATCGGAGTACAGTGAAAAGGCAGTGATGAACTGACGTAACATGTGGACTGTACATGTAACAATACGATAAGGTTCGAATGAACACTCACAAAATATGAACCACAACAGTTGTTTCGATGCCAACCCTGCAACGGTTGAGCATACCTTTAAATTTTTGACGTTTTGTCGAAATAATCAACCCATTCATATAACTTTGAGTCGACATTAAAGTAACATCACATTTTTCCATTTCACAAGTTTAAATAACTTAATAAAAACAGAGCAGTTTACGAAATAGAAGAGAACTTTCCATAAATTTAACGATAAAGTTATGCCAAACAATTTAAAAAAAGAACAATTGTTGTAATTTTTTTCGTTTGTATAAAGACTGCAATATAATGTCATAAACGTTTGCGCAAACCAAACAGCTAAAAGATAGAAGATAGAAATTCTCGTTAAAATTCCTACGCCCAACAATGCATTGTGAAAAATAAGGTAAATAGGAGGCTGTGGGGTTTCTTTAAAAAGAGTTACGAAAAATTATTTGTTACGTAATCATGCATTGTTCGCAGACAATCCGGCGATGACAGACATTTTCGAAGGGCGCGATTTTCGCACTCATTTGCATAGACGAGTTGGGAAAGTTGGCTTGAGCGCATCAGTCGCTTGGTGGCGCTCAAAGACTGTCGACATAAAAATAGTATACGTTATATTGTGAGATCTTAAAAACAATTGATCACAGATAAAACTTTAACGCCGTGTGGTGTGGTTCAAATTCTTACGTACACTGCAAGCAAGTGCCATAAACCGATTAAAAAAATATTTCTAAATCCACTTGTTGTATGTGGAGGAATGATCTATAGAAGTGATGTAACTAATTGGCCAACAGGCTCGGACCGCAATCTAATATCCCAATAAATTCGCTTTTGATACATTCACATAAGTTTTATTGCCAGACATTGTACAGTTTGTGGTACACCTTTAACTGTAAGTAACCAAGCATTCCTAAACAAAAAGGCATAGGCTGCAAACATAAACCATTGGTTCTCAACTCGTTTCGGGTCATGGACCACCGGCTAAGTCAGGGGTGGCCAAACTTTTTTACCAGAGGGCCAAATTTGCAACTGTCTTGCCACTGGAGGGCCGGATTAAATGAGATTTACGTAAAATTTGTCGTAACTGGTTGCCATCTTTATTAAAATTAACGCTGCAAGGGCATTTATTCTAAAAATAACAACGCACAAGCTACTGCTAGTAGCAGCCAGCGCTGTTGCACTGCTTGTTCACAGTGGTAAATATGGTGCTTGGAAAAAAACCAGGCAAGGTGTTTGGCGGGCCGGATGAAACAGGACTGGGGGCCGGATGCGGCCCGCGGGCCGTAGTTTGGCCACCACTGGGCTAAGTAAAAATTATATCCTGGATCATTTCTTTTTGGAGCAAGATTGAAGTAGACATACGAAACAACCATTTGGGCTTGAAACATAGTTCTTAAAACCGATTTTTTAGAAGTGTGATACAACTATTAACAGCTAACATTTTGATCTCTTTCAAATATATAATATGCAATCATCTCTAGTTTATCAACAAATTTAGTGGACCACCCAAAAAGTCATCACGGACCACAAATTGAGAACCACTGATCTAAACTGTGGTGGGATTCGAACGACATATCTGTTACCTAATTTAAATTGGGTCAGTACTCCCTGTTTTCTCTGGCATTTGACAACGTAATTGTTATTGCATTTTAAAAAAGGGACCTCTCACCAGACATGGGGCAATTCGTATTCGAATGCATTGGAATACAGGTTTTGCCACCTTCGTGCTGTATTCGAATGATTTTGGCTTTCGTTCGATAGTGCATGAATACAATTCGAATAGTTGATGTTATCTTTTGAACCAACAATTCATGAATACAAAAGCTTGAGTAAATTTATTCGAATACAATTCGAATTGTTGTAGGTTTTTGCCAATCTAAGAATTTGCAAATTCGAATACACGATATTTTTTACGAATACAATTCGAATTGTTGTCAGTCGTTGACAAGCTAACAATTCGTAAAATCGAATACATGACTACATTTGTACGAATACAAGTCGAATTGTCAATTACCTCCAGACTAGGGGTATTCGAGAATATTTTCCTACATATTTTTGCCAAATCGATTCGAATACAATTTAAATTGGCAGTGAATGTGACCTGATTTGACAAGTTTTTGTTAATGTTACGAAACAATGACACATAGAAGTTTAATTGTGACGTTACATAAATGGAATTGTGTTACAAAGCTTGCAACATAGACTGTTCTCAGCACATGACAGGTGTAGCGTGTTCATGAAGCAAACATCTCATGTAAATTTGGTGAAATTTATATAGCGGAGACTTAAGTCAGTCAAGCTAATGTGGCAAAAAAGCTCTTTGGTTTACATTTTTACCAATAAATTTGCAATTCATAAACCCATGTTACTTTTTGATCGAATACCTTTCAGATTTCGGAGTGCTTTTATTTCTTTCAAATAATACGAATACACGTTTGGTGTTTATTCGAATAGTATTCGAATTACACGTTGTTGTTTTTTGGTCAACTATTCATGAATACTAATACTTGACACGTTTTATTCGAATACAATTCGAATTGCCGAACTTCAAAAAGTGCGTAGAATTCATGAATACGAATACATGCCTTGGTTTATTCGAATAGTATTCGAATTACTTGTCATTGTAGTTTGGTCAACAATTCATGAATACAAATACTTAACTCGTTTTATTCGAATACCATTCGAATTGTTGTCACTCAAAAATTACCAAAGTATTCATCAATTCGAATACAGTCATGCAAGTATTCGTAAAGTATTCGAATAAAGGACGCGTGTATTCGACCCCATGTCTGCCTCTCACACGTGTATATACGAATTGCCAATTACAGTGTACATTAAAATATTCCTCATTATGTGTGTTTTTTACATCACAAGCATTTTCTGCACTACACGAAAAAGGAAAAGAAGACCAACAATTATAAACTAGAAGGGTGGCTTAGCACATATTGCCCTTGCATATACACTATAACCTATTTTAAAACATTGATATATTTCCTATGCTTATTTTATATTGGGTCCCATACCATCTACTGTATTTTATTACCTTAGTTCAGGGGTGGCCAACCGGTCAATGCCTAAGAGCCACATTTGTTATTGTGTTACCACAAAGAGCCACATTACACACATAGGCCAACATGAGCGACCTGTATTAGCCAGATTTATTCTAAATGTCGCACACAAACATAATAATGACCCAATTTGATTTGTACAGACCAAGGGCCAGTCATTTTAACAATGAATGATTTGCACTGTCTTACACACAAGCTCTGATTTTAACCATTCCCACAAACAAAAACATACAAATTAAAATATCCTTTTTTTCTCTTACTATCAGTAACGTGCGGTGAGATTCATGTCTGGTGAGATACTGAAATCTTTTTTCTCTGCCATTTTGAAGGCTAACTTGACAAAAATCGTTTACTTAAATGATTTTCCCTGCTTTGAACTTTGCCGTACTTTCATCCAACGCGCACGCCCCAAAGTAGGCGTCGAGTTTTACAAAAATGCAAAGTGGTGAAACTAAATTCATTGCGACGTCACTAATGTATTCAACAACAACAATCGCTCAACTCGAAGCCACGACCAAGAGACAGACTGCCCATAAAATAACGTTGGTCATAACCCGAAAAACAACGGATTGAAACATTATTAATTTTGGAACATGTTGTTGTAAATATTGCTGTTGCTTTGTGTCTTATTTGTATTGTACGAAACAATGAGGAATCATTCATTGTTCAACAATTGAATATGTGCCATCATAATCAAGCCATTTGCCTAATCAGGTTGCAGTTTCAAGGCAAGATTTGTGGCCAAACCGATAGTAAGCTTATTTAAAAGCAAAATGTAATAGCCACAAACTAACCAAAAAATCCGCAGTGGCCGCAAACTTCCACAACAACGCAAGAGCCGCATAAAACCAGGCAAAGAGCCGCATGCGGCTCGCGAGCCGCGGGTTGGCCACCCCTGCCTTAGTTGTTTCTGCAAGCAGAAACTCATGGGTCCCCACACATGCAAAGTTGTAGATAATGCATTTCAAGAGATAACCATGTGAACGTTTAGTGTTGTAAGGTAAAACGCAGTGATCAGCACTGGGCTTAAATAATAATACTATGCAGAGTACAAACTATATAAATTTAGCAGAGTACAAACTATATACTATATAAAGATACATGTGTGTGGTTTGCATTTTGTCGCTTTAAAAGAAATTTGTCCTGCAAGTTATGTCATTATCCTGATGAAGGCGTCTTGTATAGGACGTCGAAACGTCGATTGTTTACAATAAAACTGCTGGATGAGCAATACTTGGTCATATATAAATTTAGATTCACCCCACATATTGTTTGATGTATGTCCTATTTAACGTTCCTTTTCAAAGAAACGAAGGAGTAAGTAGTGGCATAATGAGGTAAAACAAAAAATAAATAGCAAATTTTACAAGCTATCTGGTTTTCATTCAATTCGAACATTGTGAAAAGGGTAACCTATTTTAGGAATTAGTTGGTTAAGTTGTGGTGCTACAGGGCAAAACATAACATTTGAGGACTAAGTATGTTTAATAAACTTTGCAAAATTTCATATAATTCAGACATTTTCTAAAAGTTCATTTATTTTAGGCTATATATTGCCAGTATATATAAACTACATCATATTTAACGATGTATCACATATACCATTTACTATATTTATAATGGATATATATTTGGCACCTACATTTCATTGGGTCCCTATCTTTATCCTGGCACTTTATAACATAATTGTTTCTGCAAGCATAATCTAATAGGTACCCACACATATGCACATGCGATTTGGTAACAGTAAAAATAGGGCACAATCATTGTTAGATATTTACCAATTTACTAAACACATCATTTGATCTACACGTATGATGAATGGGTCCCCAGACGCGCGTTTGTGCGGATTTATGGTAAACAAACATCCTGGTTATTTTTAGATTCTTAAGGAAAAACTTAACCAACTTTAGCCTTAACCCAACTTTAAAAGTTTTGTCCGTATTCTTTTTGCATCATTATTGTCATATAATTACAAAAAAAAAAACAGTAAATAAGAACAGGAAAAATACTTCCAATTTAATCTCATGCTTTGACCTTGATATTGTCGTTCAAGGTCAGTTCTCAAACACAATTTTCCAAAACTGAAAATGTGCTTGATAACCTAATAAAACGACATAGCATAGCTGTGCAAAAACAGCTGATTTCTAATCACCAACACGACTGTCTCGTAAAACGTCCGTCCAGACGTCAAGCTGAGCACTCCCGCTGCATTCGACCGCCTTAATCGTAAACAAGTCAATTACTACCTTGAGAGTTAAGACTTCTCTCTGACTGACAGTGTACACATATTATGGGCTGTAAAAGTAACTATTTGGCCGAATAAGGCAAATTTTTAAATACCAAACGAATAACCTATTGCAAACAATTGTTCAACATTTCAGCACATTAGGACTTGCATTTCTGGCCTAAAACTTATTATTTTGGGGTTTAAGGGGTAAAAATGGGTGAATCCAATAAACAGTTACAAAATTCTTTGGAATAGCTTACATTGCACCAACCAACAAAGCATGAAACCCTCAGATTACGTCATTGGGTCAGCACAGCCGTTTTAATTTTTTTCGTTTTGGTGGTTCGTGGGTGAACCGCTGGGTCGTTTGGGGTCAAACTTCAGGAGGATCAAATTCGGAACAATAACTAACATCTGTGCAAATTTGAATAAATTTAAAGCACTCTTTCTTGACCAAACGCATTTAACAAATCAGCGTTACACAGAAACGAATATTTTGGGGTTTAAGGGGTGAAAATGGGTAAATCCTTTTTTTAAGGTACAAAATTCTTTGAAATACCTTATATTGCACCAAACAACAAAGCATATAACTCCTAAATGAAGTACTTAAGCAAGTATTGCCGTTTTAATAATTTCACGTTTTGGGGGGCTGTGGGTGAACCGAGGGATCAAACGGGGTCAAAATTCACATGGACTATATTTAGACCAATATCTATAATGTGTGTAAATTTGAAAAAGTTTGAACCATTCTTTCTTGACCAAAACGTGGGAACAAATCCGCCTTAGGCGGAAAAAAAGAAAAAAAATATAGACAAAAACAATATGTGTCCCCTTCAGGGAAGGGGGCCCATAATTATGAACAATTCCTTCAGAAGTTTAATCTAAAGCAGTGCTCTTCAACCTTTTTGGGCTTGGTGAACCCTTAAAGTTGTTGTGACGAACTCATGCACCCTGTTTACTTAAAAAGGTTAACTGAGATAAAAGCGATATGAAAAATCATTATGCATATCATCATGTCAATCAAACCGAGCGGAGCTCGCAAAAATTGCTTGAATTGCTACCAATACTCCAAGCATATGTTCGCGAATTTGCTGTGAAACACCGGAGAAAAAGCCAAAACTCGATGTCCTAATATAACCCGACTGTAAAGCAGACACTATCAAACTTGACACGGGGATAAAACATTAAAAAAGTTTACCTTGGTTCACATCATTTGAAACCTACATCTTTTTTCTAACATCCTGACAGTCAAATACTAATGGTTCATTAAAAGTTTGTGATGCACCCTAGGGTGCACCGTGCACACCGGTTGAAGGCCACTGATCTAAAGGATAGATATATTTATTACAATACAAAACTAGAAGGGTGGCTTAGCACATATTGCCCATGCACATACACTATGATCTATTTTAAAACATAAATATATTTTCTATGCTTATTTTGTATTGAGTCCCATATTAGCCATCGTTTTTTATAACCTTGGTTGTTTCTGCAAGCAAAAACTCATGGGTCCCCACACATGCAAAGTTGTAGATAATGCATTTCAATAGATAACAATGAGTAAGTTTGGTATTGTGAAGACAAACACAGTGATTGGTACTGTGCATATTTAAATATGCTATATGGAGTACAAACTATTTAAATTAAAAAAACTCATTTTAGGGGGCTAGTAGGATAACTAATGGAGGTTCAACACACACAAACTTAAAAGTAGGAAACCACAATGACTCAATCAATAGTACTGCAAAATTTCAGTCCAATCTGCCAACGTTTAAAATTTCAACCACTAGAGGTGTTTTGAGCAACAACCGTTAATGTTTCTGACATCAAAGGGCTGTTAACAACCCCCAAACTGCAATGGCGCAATAACGATAATTGGCATACTTTACAAGCTATAAAAATTTTAGCCAATTCTGACATTGTTTACAAACTCAACCCTTTTAGGGGGCTAGCGGGGTAAATACTAGGGTTATCCGGACAAACAAAGTGGGATGCACATCTACATAACTTTATCTACCATCTGTTTCAGCCACATCCATCAAGCATTTGATGGCAAAACGAGTAGGACAAACTTCGGGGAAAAAACATTTTAGGGGGCTAGCGGGGTAAATACTGGGGTTATCAACAAAAACAAAGTGGGATGCACATCTACATAACTACATCTACCATCTGTGTAAATTTCAGCCGAATCCATCAAACATTTGATAGAAAAACGAGTTGGACAAACTTCGGGGAAAAATACCCATTTTAGGGGGCTAGCGGGGTAAATACTGGGGTTCTCAACAAAAACAAAGTGGATGCACATCTACATAACTACATCTACCATCTGTATAAGTTTCAGCCACATCCATCAAACATTTGATGAAAAAACGAGTAGGACAAACTTCGGGGGGAAAATACCCATTTTAGGGGGCTAGCGGGGTAAATACTGGGGTTATCAACAAAAACAAAGTGGGATGCACATCTACATAACAACATCTACCATCTGTGTAAATTTCAGCCAAATCCATCAAACATTTGATGGAAAAACGAGTAGGACAAACTTCGGGCAAAAAATACCCATTTTAGGGGGCTAGTGGTGTAAATACTAGGGTTATCAACAAAAGCAAAGTGGGATGCACATCTACATAACTATATCTACCATCTGTGTAAATTTCATCCAAATCCATCAAGGATTTGATGGAAAAACGAGTCGGACAAACTTTGGGGAGAAGAAAAAAAAGAAGAAAAACAACAACAACATTTTTAGTAAAATCAATATGTGTCCCCTTCAGGGAAGGGGACCCATAATTACAGTTTCTAAGTTTCTAATAGCCAGGTTTTGACACAAATCGGTCTTTATTGTGTCAAGTGACCTAAAGCAACCTCTCGTCAAACTTAAGTCAACCGGACAGTTACCTTATGACGACCGGGTTAGTCTGACGTACACATTTATGCACATACACAATATATTTAAAGTTGTACCGAAACCGAAAAGGCACGGCCTGAATAATGCAAGAAAACACACAATAGCAGTAAAATACTGCATGTAGCATCAGACTAGCTATCCATAAATCAAAGGATCAATACCTTTTGCCATGTAACTGGGAGATTGAACCTTTATTTGGCCAGCAAAGGAAAGCAACACATCAGCAAACAGACAAAACAAAAGGTGTCAATGATCAACAGATTTTGCATCTCGGTTGTATAAATCCACATAGTGGCCGAAACTCATTTTTAATAATTTTCGCTTTTAAGCATTCTTATTCAACAAAATACAGCCAAATTTTCACTCACCACTAGGGCCGACGAGCATACATCACGTACACGTGGAATTACGTGACGCATGAAGGAGTCGTGAGGAAGCACCTCTGACACAATTCCATGATCACGTGCTTCGTTGGGCGTAAGAGTGCGGTTACCATACAAAAGTGCGTTCGCCTGCAAAATACTTCTTTGAACTGGTATTGCGCACAACATTGCTCACCAACAGTAATATATGACCTTAAGTTCGAAACAAATTGTTTTTATTGATCTAAGAAAGGTGATGCCGGTTCTGACAGCAATATTACGTCTTCAATGGTACTGCAGGACAAAGGTATTTTTTAAGTACAACTAGAAGGGTGGCTTAGCACATATTGCCCTTGCATATACACTATAACCTATTTTAAAACATAAATATATTTCCTATGCTTATTTTGTATTGGGTCCCATATTAGTCACCGTCTTTTATAACTTTAGTCGTTTCTGCAGGCAAAAACTCATGGGTCCCCACACATGCAAAGTTGAAAATAATGCAATTCAAGAGATAACCATGAGAAAGTCGGGTGTTGTAAGGTAAAACACAGTGATCGGCACTGGGCTTAAATAATAGTGCTATGTAGAATACAAACTATAAAATTAGATTCACCCCAGATATTGTTTGAAGTATGTCCTATTTAACGTTTTTGAAAAACTGACCCATTTTAGGGGGCTAGTAGGGTAACTAATTGGGTTCGACACAGAAATTAAAAAATATATAAAAACTACAATGACTCAATCAATAGTACTGCAAAATTTCAGCCCAATCCGCCAATGTTTAAAATTTCGACCACTAGAGGTGTTTTGAGCAACAACCGTTAATGTTTCTGACGTCATAGGGCTATTAACAAGCCCCTAACTGCCATGGCGCAAAAACGACCACCAAGCAACCCACCAACGAGCAACATACAACTGCTTGCCCTTGTAACACTATTGCGCCAAAGAAATCTTTCGTTTGTGGTGCCCAGTAACATACAAATACGTTTTACACTTTAGGGGCTTGTGGGGTAAATGTTAGGACTACAGGGTTGAACACAACAATCGACACCTATAAACGGCATACTTTTCAAGAAATCCAAATTTCAGCCAATTCTGACACTGTTTAAAAACTCACCCATTTTGGGGGGCTAGCGGGGTAAATACTGGGGTTATCAACAAAAACAAAGTGGGATGCACATCTACATAACTATGTCTACCATCTGTGTAAATTTCAGCCAAATCCATCAAACATTTGATGGAAAAACGAGTCGGACAAACTTTGGGTAAAAATACCCATTTTAGGGGCCTAGCGGGGTAAATACTGGGGTTATCAACAAAAACAAAGTGGGATGCACATCTACATAACTATATCTACCATCTGTGTAAATTTCAGCCAAATCCATCAAACATTTGATGGAAAAACGAGTCGGACAAACTTTGGGAAGAAAAAAAAGGAAGAAAACAAAAGAAAAAAACAAAAACAATTCGAGTAAAATCAATATGTGTCCCCTTCAGGGAAGGGGACCCATAATAACGAGCTTCTTCACAAATAAATGTGCGATTGATATCAGGGTTGTAGAACCTGAGATTATTGTATCCACAACAATCGTATTGAAGTAGTGACAAACGACGTTACAACGAACATGTTAAGACCTTACTATCAGTTAGAATTTATATCCGATACCACTGATGTCAGAGTGATGAAGTTTCAAAAACAAAAACCCAGACCAAGCCTACCACTTAATATCAACATAGAAGCTTTAACATATTTAACTTTAAATGCTTATAATCTGTTAACATACTCGGAAATACAGGGATTTCAAAATATTTTTTATGCCACACCAGATATTTAAATAGCCCAAAATGTTACGATAGCAGAGTTATAAGTCGGGTCGGGTTCGGCCGGTCTTTCTGGGTCGGGTTTGGCATGGATTTGGGTTTGAGTTGAAATAAGCTCGGCATTTTCCGGGCCTAATACACTCTGCATCATTTGTGCTGCAATAGCATTAACTATAAGACTTAATACGGATTTTGGGTTCGGGCTGGGTTTCAGCCTTGCATTGTCGGGCTAGGGCCAAATTTTAAGGCCCTATTTCACTCTACATTATATGAGTTTTGTAAAAAAAGGGTTCAGGTCTGCACTGTCGGGTCCGGGCCCCTTTTTTGTACAGTTCTGTATAGTATGTTAGCTAGACATACCATTGGAGGTTTGAGCAGGGCAGGCAGTAAGTGTGTCGAGCAACAATCTGGTGAAATCCCTTGCTGAGTATACGGAAAGTGAAAGGTTGTCTTAACTTCATCGGCGAGAACAATGTCACATAAACATAACATGGAAGCGGCCAGCCCGATTGCTGGACCTTGTACCGCCACTATGATCGGTTTCGTGAAGTGGATGAGGAGATCTACAAATTTTCTGTGCAAAAACGTTCAGTCATAATTATGGTATGCATCCATTTAAATCAGATTAATATCGTAACTTCGCAGTCAAAAGTAGTATATTTCACATTTCGCTGACAAAACTAGCTCAAAACACTTCAGTAAATTTGAAATTCGAATATAATTCTAAGCACTAACACATAATAAACTGGAGCTTTCAGTACACTTCAATCAGTCTGTTTTTTGTTATGCAATGTAATAAATAAAAATCGATTTTGCTGATAAATGGAATCCTCAGTTATAAACCAGATTTTATCCGCAACTGAAATCGTCTATAAATGAGTGCGCGTTGGTCCAGGACGATTTCTACTTAAGCACTGTTTTTCTAAGCCATAACGTTAGGGATTCGATTTGGAAAGCCTAGTTTTTTTTAGTCGTCAACTTTAACCCAAATTCCAACCACAAACGGTTACTTAACTTAGTAAGTCGTCCTAAACCAGTGTTTCGTATGGGTCGCCTAAAAAGCGTTTCATTTTAGGTTGTCTGTTTTTACAAGCAAAACGTAATTTTTAAACCTTGTTTTAAAACCCTTTATATTTTCCAAAGCGGAGCAATGATTTCGGAACAACTGATGACAGCGGCATTTTGGTTTAAGATGTGACAAATTAGTTGCCAGATTACTGCGAAGTGCTGCCAATTATAATCCATGATGCATTAAACGCGCCTAATTCATCAGGTCAAATTGGTATTTGGTCAAAAGGATGAATAATCGGTTGAACCTGGTGTAGCAGTTTTCACGAAAACAACTTAGAAAGAGCTGCCCCTATAATGGGAAATTCACAATGTTTTTTGGTTACATAAAAGTTAAGTAATCGTTTTAAAAACGTATTTATAACCATTTGTCCTAGTTCAGGGGTGCCCAACAACGACCGCCAATCTGCTATAGATTTAATTAATGTCCAACTTCACAGATTTAACTCAACGACTTACCAACCAGTCTGACTGTTTATGACGTCAATATATATTTTTTGCATGTTGTCGCAAGTTTGCTCCGTATTGAATTCACACAATGTGAGTCTATAAAATGTCAGCTGTACCGCATGTGTGTCTACTTGGCCTGTAATAAACCTAGTTCTGTCAGGCCAGTTTTAAAAACCAAATACCAATTGCAAAAGATTTCTTGCTTGGCCGCCAGTGTATATATTTTAAATACATGTGTTACGCAAAGTGTCCTCTCGTCCACAGGTTGTACACGCCTGTCATAGTCTGTTCAGCCGCCGAATACATGTTGAATGCTTATTTTAGAGGAAATATTCAGATGCAACCAAAGAGGTCATCATTTACTTTACACTCACTTTTTTACTTTTTTGCCAATTAAAAACATTTTATGCGATTGAAAAAATTCTGTACAAAATGCCTTTAAACGCTTTACAGTGCATCCATAATGATTACGAAGTATGTTCATAAATATTCACATTTATGCCTCAGTTAACAGGTAGGCCAAACGAGGACAAAAGTTACTGTACACAAATTAGGTACGACCTTGGTTTGTGCGTGTGAATTTATATTGGCTGAATCTATTCTTTCTTTAAAAAAATGGAAATACGCCAGTTGGACAGTAAAAATTGGCTGTCTTTGGCATTGAATCATATAATAAGGATTATTACCGTCCTGTTAAATGCAAATTTAGGCAGTCCAAATCCCAGAGGTACAGCTATATAAGGCGCTTTTTGTCTCGCTCGCAATAGGTCAACACGAAAAATATTGATGCCAGCGTGCTTTGCCAATTAGTAATGCTGTCATAATAATTTTACAGACTCTACTCAATTAGGTTTAAAACTGAAAACCAGCAACAGAAAATATTACCTTATCAGTTCAACAGCAAGAGAAAGCTTTTCTTTGTCACAGTTGCAGGCGTGATATGTAAAATAGCGCAGGTCGAACCCGGCAGAAAACATAGGCCCGACGGATGACAGCAACACAGCTTTGCATGATCCATTCTGAGCTCGTTCAAAGGCTGTGATCAATTCGTCCAACATCTACACAAACATTCGGCATTAGAATTAAATGCGATATCGTTTGTGTACGTTTTAAATGGATTTTAAATACGTTTTGCGTAAGGCCCCGCAAAACAATGTGTCCCCATTGCCTACGAGGCAGTCTGTAGACAAAACGACCGAAGTTTATTGTTGCTACCATTTGACACGTGAATAAATGCAGAACTGCAGGTAACGCAGTTTCACATAAAAACGCATAAGTTAGTAAACCACGTCAATTCTAAAGCCCAATGTAGAAATCGCTATCCTACAAATACTGATGGTGACGTACTTATAATGTGATTAATGCCTAATGACGCGACACACGTAAAATTAACCTGTCTGAATGCACAAGCTTGATGTAAGCGGAATAAATACAAAGGTCGTGGTTGCCTTCTAATTCATTTTTTTTGCATAAACGTTCCAAAAATGGCCGAATTACCGCTGTTTACAGTGGACTGATATAACACAAGGTGGCTAGCAACGGCTCTATAACGTAATAGTAGTCCAAGTTTTTTTCATGAAATTAATTAAGATCCGCTCTTTTCAAACACGTTACCATTTAGTAACCTTTGTGATAGTTCATGTGCTATTAACACCACACATTAGTTGACACTGAACTTCCCTCCACTATAAAACATTTTTATGCACATTTGCATATTTTCCCTTGTAAGAATGCAAATATGCATTGAAGTGGCCGTTCAGAGGGCAAGTGAGGGAACAATATAATGTCAAACCATCCAATTTCCTTAGTGTGCCGGGGAACAATGTAAGGTAAATACAAAATGCTTGAGTAGATGAGCAACCACGTAACACCCAGCGAAACAGAATAACGCGGTAATAACGATTGCATCACAGACATGACCAGCACTGAACGCAAATCAATACAATGTAGGACACTGCTGACCAGCATTATGTAGCAAGTAACAACTGATTTGATTGTCCACCTGTCAGGCACCAGCACAAACACCTTGTAATAATAGGAGTAAACTGAAGTATGGTATCTCTCAAATTTCAACTTGTTAACATAGAGATAGCAATTTAAATCAATATATTAAACACTGGTTGCTCGCAAAAAGTTCGCAAACATATTGTTGAAGATAATAACTGTAAATACCACAGGCTCAAAAAACTGCATAAAAGACAAAAAGGCCTAATATTTCCAACATGTATTTCTTACTGCAGGAGTGAAGCAATTATATACTGCAGGAGATGTTTCCTGTCGAGTACTGACATCTTTAGTGACAATTTCATCATCATCAGGGTCAAGGGGGTTAAATCGACATCTCTGTTCCTTTTTTGGACATATGGTAACATGTACATAACCTGCATACAAATGGTTACATGTTGTTAATTTAAAATGCAGTATGAAGGGGAGTTTTTTCACATGCAGAATAAAGGGTATACATTTATGAAAGATTTTCTTTTTTAAAAAATGTAGTTTTTCCACAGAGTATACAACTCCATTACTGGTACAACCATGCAGACAAAATCACAACAAAATTCGTTGACTGAAAAAAATAAGATTAATATCTCAGACAGATTTTTTATATTTTTCTTTAGGAAAAGATTAATTATACCATTAAGCAACTAAACTAAAATGTTATGTATATATATGATATTTGTAACAGTCGTAAGTAGAATAAGTAGGAAAGTACACTCTAACCTTCAAAATGCTTGACACTGATTTCCTCATATTTTGGTTGGAGGGAAAACTTTGATACACTGTTATGCATTTCAATACGTGGTGAGTTTTTAAAATGATGAATCTTCTCAGTTTGTGCACAGAAATCTTAAAAAGAATTGTAACAAACGTAAAACACAGAATTGTAAACTAGTTATTTTGATTGTCAAAAGCTGTTTTTTTACTATTATAGTATTTGATTTTGACAATGCTGTATTTTATTACAACAGTGTCTTTTCAAAACATTCGTAAACTTGACAAACCAGGGTTGTTAATGGTGAAGGTTTGTTGATGGTGCAAATTTCCATGATTGTACAATGTAGAACAATCTAAAAAATATTTTACCTGGTTTTTGTGGAAACAAAATCTTTGTTGAATTTGAAGACTTCTTTTTAGCCCCAGAAATCAAAGTTTTTCCTGGTGATTGACTGAAACCACCAAGCAAAACTAAACCATTCTTATGGTTATTGGGCTTTTCCTTGGTATCACTTTGCTTACTTGAAGTAGGACCTGTCCTTATAACAATAGGCTTAAAAACAGTTTTACATGACTGCTTTTTTACAGGTATTGCACTCTGTGATTTTAACAGTTTTATCTTAAGACCATTTTCTTTTTTTCTAGCTGTGTTACTGTTGTCTTTCTCTGTACCATTGTGAGATTTCTTTTTTAAATCCTTTTTTGGTGCCTTTTTATTATGTTTCTTCTGTGGATTTTGGGATAACTTGTGATTATTATTCTGACCAGAGCTTGGCAATAAGTTGTGTGACGTTGCTGATAACATTGTAACTTTTGGGTGTGTGCCCTCATTGGTGGTCATTCCATTCAGTAAAACTTTTTTTTTCTTTTTTTTCTTGTGTTTTTTTAGCATAACTGGTACTTCATCTTGGATATTTTCACGAAGCTTTCGTTTTCGTTTTGAATGCAAAATAATATTTGATTCAGTAAATCGAAAAATGTTCATTTTTTCTGCTTCATGCTCACGGTTGTAAATAGTGGGTTGCGCTCTCACAGTGTTTTCTTTTCGTAAGCTAACAAGTCTTTGGAGATTTACTGATGCAATTTTTTCCCGTGATGGTTTGCGCTTTGGTGCAGCACTTTGCCGTGATTCAGCCTCAGGTTTTTGCAGCAAAACAACCGGCTTTTGGCCATCCTCAGTTTTGTCCATGGCGTGGTTGTTCACCACATATGAACTCACTGAACTTAATAACAGATGCTACAGTTACACACTGTGTTTGTTATAAAAGCAAATGCAGTATAAAAATACACCTGCAAAAGGAAAAATATAAATTTTAAACATACACACACATGATTTTGATTTAGTAAAGTTCTCCCTTATACAATACAGCTCGTTATAGATACCAGCATCATTCAACTCGGTTCACAAACCATTTCTACCGTTTTAAAATCTAATGCATCATTTTAAGTGCTTTTTCATATTACCTAACCTCTATATTAAGCACCAGCAAAGTTGAGATGGCACGGCGCCAATTCATATCTATTCCACTTTTGTGATTTTACTACAACAGAGAAACGAACGATATGTAAGGTCTTCTAAAACGTTGAAGTACCAATTGATAAACAAAAATTTGCTGCAAATGTCCATTTTAAGTTTAACTGTCAGGAACAACTCCATGAAGGTTCCTCCTCTTTCGGAAGGGAAGAAGCAGAAAATCCACTGAAGCGAATCGTTGCTTTTATTTTTCTTCCATGCAAATAATGACCATTATTATTTCGCCGAAATGCGAAGTACAAAAATTGTTAATGAGCGTTACACATCACTGCGTGTAGTTTCCAAAATTTTTTCTAATTTTAACAAACAAAACGCAAACGTGGTCCAGGTAAGTACTAATATCGACATTGTGAGGTATGGGAGAAAACGTCCCATACACAAACGTGTATATAGGGTATATTCAACGAACACTATAACCAGGAAGGCCGACTCATTGTTCTCGTCATGCATGAGTGACACTGGATTAAATGCATAGTGTCCAATGTTTAGAACAAAATAAAAATACATTCCGCGCCTAATATTTTTCTATAAATTGGCACAGATGTGTGTTAGAGCAAGAGGTTTCGACTCGTAAAGCCCAATTTGTGGTCTCTTTTCGTATTTGCCAACGAAATGACTTTTACCGATGTATGGTCGCAAATGTCGCTCATACTTAAACGCATGTACAGTATAGTGCATAATGTTCAGAACAAAATAAAAATACATTCCGCGCCTAATATTTTTCTATAAATTGGCACAGATGTGTGTTAGAGCAAGTAGTTTCGACTCGTAAAGCCCAATTTATGGTCTCTTTTCGTATTTGCCAACGAAATAACTTTTACCGATGTATGGTCACACTCGCAAATGCCACTCACCCTTAACGCATGTACAGTATAGGGTCCAATGTTCAGAACAAAATAAAAATACATTCCGCGCCTAATATTTTTCTATAAATTGGCACAGATGTGTGTTAGAGCAAGTAGTTTCGACTCGTAAAGTCCAATTTATGGTCTCTTTTCGTATTTGCCAACGAAATGACTTTTACCGATGGTTGCTCGCAAAAGTCGCTCACACCTAAACGCATGTACAGTATAGGGTCCAATGTTCAGAACAAAATAAAAATACATTCCGCGCCTAATATTTTTCTATAAATTGGCACAGATATTTGTTAGAGCAAGTAGTTTCGACTCGTAAAGCCCAATTTGTGGTCTCTTTTCGTATTTGCCAACGAAATGACTTTTACCGATGTATGGTCGCACTCGCAAATGTTGCTCACACTTAAACGCATGTACAGTATAGTGCATAATGTTCAGAACAAAATAAAAATACATTCCGCGCCTAATATTTTTCTATAAATTGGCACAGATGTGTGTTAGAGCAAGTAGTTTCGACTCGTAAAGCCCAATTTATGGTTTCTTTTCGTATTTGCCAACGAAATGACTTTTACCGATGTATGGTCGCAAAAGTCGCTCACACCTAAACGCATGTACAGTATAGGGTCCAATGTTCAGAACAAAATAAAAATACATTCCGCGCCTAATATTTTTCTATAAATTGGCACAGATATTTGTTAGAGCAAGTAGTTTCGACTCGTAAAGCCCAATTTGTGGTCTCTTTTCGTATTTGCCAACGAAATGACTTTTTCCGATGTATGGTCGCAAATGTCGCTCACACTTAAACGCATATACAGTATAGGGCATAATGTTCAGAACAAAATAAAAATAGCCTACATTCCGCGCCTAATATTTTTCTATAAATTGGCACAGATGTGTGTTAGAGCAAGTAGTTTCGACTCGTAAAGCCCAATTTATGGTCTCTTTTCGTATTTGCCAACGAAATGACTTTTACCGACGTATGGTCACACTCGCAAATGTCACTCACACCTAAACGCATGTACAGTATAGTGCATAAGGTTCAGAACAAAAAAAATACATTCCGCGCCTAATATTTTTCTATAAATTGGCACAGATGTGTGTTAGAGCAAGTAGTTTCGACTCGTAAAGCCCAATTTATGGTCTCTTTTCGTATTTGCCAACGAAATGACTTTTACCGATGTATGGTCGCAAAAGTCGCTCACACTTAAACGCATGCACAGTATAGGGTCCAATGTTCAGAACAAAATAAAAATACATTCCGCGCCTAATATTTTTCTATAAATTGGCACAGATATTTGTTAGAGCAAGTAGTTTCGACTCGAAAAGCCCAATTTGTGGTCTCTTTT